>NC_080170.1:66502383-66609741 GCF_950295315.1 Erinaceus europaeus
GACCCCAACACCTCTCTATCCCCATTCTTTTTGCTCCTTCCCCAGAGTCGTTACTTTGGTGCAATACACCACATGAAGATTAAATAAATGCATGGTTTTACAGTGAGCAGAAAACTAAAGTATTATCTTATGCTAACTACCAGACTATAACATTTTTAAGGGGTAGGACAGTGGCATACCTGGTGGAGTACACACATTACCATGTACAAAGACCTGGGTTCAAGCCCCTGGTTTCCATCTGTGGGGAGGAAGCTTCATGATTGGTAGAGCAGTACTTTGGGTGTCTCTTCTCTATTCTATCTCTTCACCCTCCCTCCATCTCTCCTCTGCTATCAAAAAAAACTAATGGCCACCTGGGACAGTGAAACCGTGTTAGGTGCTGAGCCCCACTTACAACCCTGGATAAAAACAAAAACAAAGGGGTTGAGTGGTAGCGCAGTGGGTTAAGCACAGGTGGCGCAAAGTGCAGTGACCAGTGTAAGGATCCTGGTTCGAGCCCCCAGCTTCCCACCTGCAGGGAGATCACTTCACGGTGGTGAAGCAGGTCTACGAGTGTCTATCTTTCTCTCCCCCCTGTCTTCCCCTCCTCTCTTGGTTTCTCCCTGTCCTACCCGTTAACAACGACATCAATAACAACAAGAGGAGCAACAAGGGCAACAAAAATGGAGGAAGAAATTGGCCTCCAGAAGCAGTAGATTCACAGTGCGGCACTGAGCCCCAGCAATAATCTTGGAGGCAAAAAAATGTGTGTGTGTGTGTGTGTGTGTGTGTGTGTGTGTGTGTGTGTGTGTGTGTGTGTGTAAAATATAAAACCCCAATACAAAATAATTAGAATAATGCTATTTCATAACACCAAATCTCAGGTTAGTATATAACTTAGCTGTTTATTTGTAAATGACAGAGGAGATAGTTTGAGTCTAAAAGCATTTAAAACAAAAATAACAAAACCAGATGCTATTTGCCATTCACATTAGTACTGCCAAACCCATCAACATGAACCCATTTTAGGACTTGCCTAAAACATACTTGAGGATGGGATTGCAGGTGTAGGAACTGAAGATAAGTTGAGCTGGCTTTCAACACTACTTCCTTTATGTAGCCTGGGAGATGGCACAGTGGGTAAAGCACTGAAGTCTCATCAGATGCTCTGGGTCCCTACACACACACACACACCCTCCAATTAATAAACCTTAACAACAACAACAACAACAAAAAAAAAACATGACTTACAAAGAATTCATAAAACTCAACAGCAAAAACACAAAAGATGAAATTGAAAAATGGGAAGAGCTCAACATGCCAAAGACAATACACTGATGGGTTGAAAGTACATGACAAAAATGCTGTTTGTCATGTATATACAGTCAAGGAAATGGAAATCATGGTGACATGAGATACCACCTCACACCTGTGAGAATGGCCCACATCAAAAAGACAAGAAATAGCAAGTGTTGGTGAGGATGTAGTAAAGGGGGACACTTAGGTACTCTTGGTCAGAATATAAATTGGCTCAGCCTCTTTGGAAAGCACTATGGAGACTTATCAGTACATTAACAAGAAATCTGCCACATCACCCAGAAACTCCACTCTCAAATCTCTGTCTGGACAATACAAAACACTAAGCTGAAAAGATTACTGTGTACCTATGTTCACAGCAGCACTGTCTACAATAGCAAAGATGTGGAAAAAACTCAAGTGTCTGTCAAGAAATGAGTAGGTAAGGAAGTTGTGACTTCTATGCAGGATGGAATATTATTTATGAAAAAGATGAAATCTTGCCTTTTATTATATAACATGGACAGAGTGAAAGGGGATCATGCTAAGTAAAATGTAACAGAAGAGCAAATATGGGCTGATCTAACTTGTGTGGGGCCTACAGTAATATGATGGAGCTGATAAAGTCAAACATAAATCCTAAGTCTCTAACTGCTGATCTAAGGGCACCAAGCCCAGTGGCTGGTGGTGGGTGCTATGATAACACATATATCTGAAAGAGTAGAAAACTGTACCCCTAATTGTCTGGGAGGTGGCTCTCAAGTATGAGGTCCTGAGTTCAATCCCCGGAAGCACATGTACCAGAGTGATACCTGATTCTTTCTCTCTTTTCTCCTGTAACTGCCACATCACCTCATAATTTTTTTTTTTTTAAATCATGCCAGGTATACATGTATGGCAAACAGAAAATCTTGCAATGTACACACTTGAACAATATAACTCATCAATACATCTGCATGGGGCCAGGAGGGAGCTAACATCTTAACATGTGCAAGGACCCAAGTTTGAACCCTAATACCATAGACAGCACTGGGGGTAGGGTGTGTGTGTGTGTGGGGGGGGAAGGGTGCAGTAGTGTTGTGACTCAAACAGGAGTTTGGGACTATTAGCACATGAATGATGTCAGCCTGAGGAGGTGTGACAGAGAAGGGAATGTATAAAAAGCACGGACTTGGAGCAGGTCGCTTTCTTTGGCTGCTGCTGCTTCTCCTGGTCAGAAGCATCTTGTCGGAGGTGCTCCAGGTATCTGCATGGCTACTTCTCCTGGGAACTGACCACGTGTGACTTTGCTAGCTGGTAAACTTTTAGACCCCTCTACAGCCATGAGCAACCTATACCTCAGGTGATAATTGTTTATCTTATGGGACTAAACTTTTTATAACTATACTCAGACTTTATGGACCTAGCGTACTCTTAAGCCCTGATGATAAGTGCTTACTTTGCCTTTTACCTGTTTCATCCTAATAAAACCTATTGTTTAAACCTGTTCTCAGCTCCCTGCTATGAATCCTTTTACATACTGCAACTCACCCAAACCCTTTTTAAAAATTTTTATTTTATTTTTGAGAGAGATGCAGACACACACACACACACACACACACACACACAGAGAGAAACACCAGAGCACTGCTCAGCTCTAACTTATGGTGGTGTGGGGGACTGAACCTGGGACTTAGGAGCCTCAGGCATGAGAGTCTGTTTGCATAACCATTATGCTGTCTCCCCCAACCCCCAACCCCTTTTTAAGTTAAAACTTCAACATGGTAGGAGCTACACAGATGGAGGAGCAGAACTGTGACATCTCTCTGAAATGAAAAGACTGAAGAGTCAGTCTTAGAGCAATGCAGTCCTACTTACAAGAGGCGTCAAGTTCTGGAAAAAGAATTCCTGAAGCTATGTTGACAAAATTTGATCAATTAATTGAAGAGTAATTAATGTTTCCCAAAATGGCTGAGATCAGATTCTCAACTAAGAAAATATATCAGCTATTAAGTTTCTGGTTTTATTTTTAATTTTCATTAGTGATTTAATATTGATTTATCAAATCATAACCTTTTCCAACACCAGAGTTCTATGTCCCCATTCCCTCCACTGGAAACTGCATAGTTCTCCCAAGATCAAGTTATTTCTATAACTATCTATCTCTATTTATATGTATTTGCCCATTTTTTTTCTATATTCCTGCCTTCCCTTCCTATGTCACACTTACTACTTCTGATTGTCTTTCCTTTTTTGAAATTTTTTTTTCCTTCTTCTTTCTCTGGGTCCATGTATTTTGTTGAATTTTCTGGTGATTCTTCCGCTCCCACCCAGTTTATCTGTAGTATGTCCTGAAATGGCTCCTACTCCATAGCCATGCCTCCGGAAGTTCCAATCAGCCATTATTATTATTGTTGTTGTTGTTATTTTAATGTTCTTTTTTGCTCTTGGAGGCTATTTTTTCCCCCATTTTGTTGCCCTTGTTGTTATTGCTATTGTTGTTGTATAGGACAGAGAGAAGTCAAGAGAGGAGGAGAAGACAGACACCTGCAGACCTGCTTCACCAACTTGTGAAGCGACCCCCCTGCAGGTGGGGAGCTAGTGGTTCAAACCTGGATTCTTGTGCTGACACCATGTGCACTTAACACAGTGCGCTACCACCTGCCCCCCAGCCATTAATCTTAAAGGGCAACTAAAAATCCCAGAACTAGTTACAGATTGCTTTTAGTTAGTTTAGAAAAAAGTGAAATTCTTTAAAATGAAAATAAGTAATTATGTTACTGTATTCTGGCATTAGGCACCAATTTTCCTCTTATATAAACAATTTTCTCCCCTACTTTTCTGATATTGAGAGAGGGAGAAAGAGAGGGAGAAGAAGAAAAGAGAGAGGGGCCCCAGTGGTAGTGCAGCAGGTTAAGTGCATATGGTGTGAAGTGCAAGGACCAATGCAAGGATCTCGGTTCGAGCCCCTGGCTCCCTACCTGCAGGGGGTTGCTTCACAGGTGGTGAAACAGGTCTTCAGTTATCTGTCTATCTCTGTGTCTTATCCAACAATAACAACAGCAATAACAATAACAACAATAATAAACAACAAGGGCAACAAAAGGGAAAAAATAGCCTCCAGGAGCAATGGATTCGTAGTGCAGGCACTGAGCCCCAGAGATAAGAGACACCTACATCATTGCTCCACTGCTTGTGAAGTTTTCCCACTGCAGGTAAGGAATAAGGGCTTGAACCTGGGTCTTTGCTTATAATAGCATGTGATGTACCACCAGTTGGGCCCCTAAACATTTGTTTAAAATGTCTAAATTGGGTTGGGGGAAGTAGCCATTTATAATGGTTATGTAAAAGGCTTTTATGACTGTGGTTCCAAGGTCCCAGGTTTACTCTTTGGCACCACCATAAGCCAGAGCTGAAGACTGCTCTGGTAAAATAAAATAAAATAATAGTAAACCTCTATAAACTGATTTAAATGGATAAATATAGCACTAGCTGCAAAATGAGAAAGAAAAAAATCTTCAACTTAATTTTCCAGGCAGAACTATGTATTTATTTTTGCATAAGTATTGATAAATTCCAGCTTATAATGATGCTAGGGAATGAGCCTGGGATCTTTGGTGCTTCAGACATGAAAGATAGTTTGCAAAACCACTGTGCTATCTTTCCAGCCCTGCAGGTAGAACTTTAAAAATATCTGAGGGCAGGGCAGTAGCACACCAGGTTAAGCGCACATAGTGTGAAGTGTAAGGATCCTGGCTCCCCACCTGCAGGGGGGTTGTTTCACAAGTGGTGAAGAAGATCTGCAGGTATCTGTCTTTCTCTTCCCCCTCTCTATTTTTCTGTCCTATCCAACAACAGTTGCAACAATAACAGCAGCAACAGCAGCAACAACAACAACAACGGGGGAAATGGCCGCCAGGGGCAGTGGATTTGTAGTGTAGGCACGAGGCCTCAGGGGTAACCTTGGAGGCAAAAAAAAAAGTGTGTGTGTGTGTGTGTGTGTGTGTGTGTGTGTGTGTGTGTGTATTAGAGACAGAGAAACTGAGTGAGGAAGGGAGAGACAGAGGGTGAGAGACTCCTACAGGAGTGCTTCACAGCTACAGAAGCTTTCCCACTGCAAGTAGGGACTTGGGCTTGAACTCAGCAAGCAGAATTTTTTTAAATTAAGCCCTTTAAATTGCATTTAAATGATTTCTGAGGTAGAAATGGAGCCAACTAAATGAAAAGAGTAATATAATCCTTTCTAGGACAATTCTCAGAGTCTCTGATTTCGAAGTTTTCATTTTTCCCCAATGCTATTAAATTTCAAATTTTCTTATGAATCTAAAGATCATTAGTTTTGTATGAAATGTTTACAAAATAAGCAAAGTCTCAGGCAATGCCCAAATCTGTGTCAGTGTGTATGTACTTAACAGAAAAGTAGTGCATACATATATTTAAAAAGATAGTGTTTTTCATCTATTAAAATTACTTCCTTGCTTTCAACAAGCTGTTCTGGCTTTTTGTTGCCAATCCTCTATCTTCTTTCCAGAATATGAACAAACATCATTACAATGGTAAATAACATTCTGGTTTTCTACTATGGCAACAGTTTGGTTTTAAAAATATATATTATTTTTACAATGCATGGAATGATGTAGAGTTAAAATGTATAAGATTAGATTCAATATGCTGGTTTCTCAGTGAAAATATTATCCTCCAAACTGATGACATTCATAAGAATGGCTTTCCGAAGGGATTTTCTTTATGCCATCTGTTAATTATCCATAAGCATAAGCTGACAACCGCTGTATCACCTTTCTTATTTCTTCAGTTCTGGAAAAATCCCCAATAAAAGTACCAGATTAAATGGAGAAATGCAGAGCTAATGAGTCAATAATTTTGTGCTGGCCTCCCAGCATATAATGGAGAAATAGAGCAGAGCATACTACGCATCCACATTAAAGACACTGAGACATGGGGGCAGTGCTGAGTTCCCTGTCCTTAGGATATTTAAAGTGTGTGAAATGCATGAAGCTATTTTTATTCAGAATGTTCTAAGGCTTTTCACTAGCAAATACAATTTAAGAAAATCTAGGGCTGCGGAGATAGCATAATGGTGATGCAAAAGCCTTTCAAACTTGAGTCTCTCGGGTACCAGGATCAATCCCTAGCACCGCCATAAGCCAAAGCTGAGCAATGCTGTGGTGAGAAAAAAATTTTTTAAACAAGATTCCTTTTTAGGTATTTAGCAGACTACTGGGTAAGTAGTTAAGAAGGTACTCTTCCAGTGTGGAAACCAGGAAGGATCAAGCTTTCTGTTCGTGACTTGGTTCTGAAAAATGAGTGTCAGGAATGCTTGCCTTGTGCTATACTAGGCCTAATATTCCTTTCCTCTTGGCTGGAAAGGTAGTAAGAGTCATTGGTGTTGCTGACGGGGCAGCGGGGGTGGGGAGGGTGGGGGTGTTCTTAATCAAGCTGGCATGGTCTGAGGATTGGGAGCAGATGTCTGGTTGGCTTGAAGCTGTGGCTGAGTACACAGGCTCCAAGAACCCTATGGGAAGACTGCACAGGATTGGCTGGGAGACTGAAACATTTCTCTGAGCACGGCATGAAAACATGTTCAACCGCAAGCCTGGTAATCTGGTAAAGACTTGATTGCCCTTTGATCAGCTCAGAACCCCATGTGCAGGTGTATCTCCTAGCATCATGTATCCTGGGGCTCAGGCTCAGCTTCTGCCTACTGCCTCCTCTGTATGTCTTCTGGAAACACTTTGCTTTCTGCTTCCTGCCACTACCAGGATTAATGCTGGGGCTTAGACCATCCCTCATGGTCATTTATTTTTATTCATTATTTTTTTCTTGTCTTTTCTTTCCTTCTTTCTTTCAGATCAGGGGTAGGGGATATTAGCCCACAAAGTCATCTGAGCTGGCCCTGCCAAGGCATCCTCAGGTGTGACTCGACACTCAATAAATTTTGGAGCTTTCTTCATGGCAACATTAAAGGTGCTGATTTTTAAGTCGAGAATTTTGTCTGGCCTGCAAAAGATGTTATAAATATCCACAAGGGCCTGATAGGAAGATGGGGGGGGGGCACTGCAGTACAGCTCCACTTCTGGAAAAGCTTGCCCCCTGCAAGGGCTCCTCCTACCTGGTGGCTTGGGGGCTGAACCTGGGTCTTAGCATATGGTAATGTATGTGTACTCTACCAAGTGATCCACCCACCTTGTACTCTGGAAAGAACACTGGTTCTGTTGTTTGGTACAGTATGAGTTTGATTTAATGCAAAGCACTTTGGAAATGCACAATATGCAAGCACAAGAAGGCATAAAGACAAAACTCCTCCAATGTGGTGAGGCTGGGATCAAACTTAGGTCATGCATATGGCAAAGAAGTGCACTATCCAAATGAGCTACTTTTTCTAGCTTTAAGAATCATTTTTAATGAGCAAAATTGATTTAGAGTTTGTGATTATTTCTTTATGTAACATTTAGCTTTTTAAAAATACAACCAATTCTGGTTTCAAGTCTTGAAAGTAAAATAAAGTACAATGCTTTTTAGCCAGTGAAATAGCTCATTTGGATAGTGCACTGCTTTTCCATGTGCACAACCCAGGTTCTAGCCCCACACCCACCACACTGAAGGAAGCTTCGGTACTAAGGTCTCATTCTTTCTCTGAGCCTCTCTGTTTCTATGTTAAAACAAACAATATTCTCCAGGGGTGTGAAGTTGTTGAATTTTCACTGTTTTTCATACTTTCAGAACTACCACTTATTTACTTATATGACAGAGAGAAAATGAGAGGTGCAGGGGAGATAAAAAAAAAAAAGGAGAAAGTAAGATACTTGCAATACTGCTTCACTGCTCATGAAGTTTCCCTTTGTAGGTGGAGACAGGAGGAGGGGGCTTCAACCCTGATCCTTATGCTGTGTGCTCAACTTGGTGCACCATGGCCCGGCCCTTTTCTTTCAAAGATTTGTTTTATTTGCTACATATGAACTTCATATGAGACAGAGAGAGAAGTCAGCATACCAATCCAGCACGTAAGCCACTAGGGTTCAAACCAGGAACCTTCAGCATGCAAATCTGATATTCTACCAATGAAAAGACATGTTGTGAAATTTCTACAAAATTTTTGCTTCACAAGGTTCATTTCAGTTCAGGACATGCTGACACATAATTGTGCTAGTAGAAGAGAACAAGAGACTCTGGCACCTGTTTCTGAAACTGACTGGTCCTTTGTTCTTTCAAAAAGATGAGTCATGTTTGACAAACGCCTTGGAAGTTAACACACAATAGCATTTTCACATGGTGACAGAGGAAGCAAGATTCCCCTCCCAATAACACCAGACTGTGTAAGCAGAAGCTGCTCACTTATTCAATCTAAGACAATGTGGATACTTTCCTGTACATAAACTTTTAGAAAGCATTAACATTTTTTGGAGAGCGGGTGAACACTAAATAACAGGATCACAGATACCCTGCCAATGCCACCATGGGACTCCAAATAAGAAGCAGGTAGAACCACAATATACATTAAGTATGTAAATAACAGAGATACACTAAGTAACGTGGGAACCAGTTACATGACCTCTATTTCCCATACAAGTCAAAACCCCAACCTTAGACTGACATAAGAATCCTTGGCAGTAGAGACCTGCCTGGATCCGGGCATAGCAGTAAAAAAAAACCATAATAATGAGGCTGGTTGGGGGTCAGGCGGTAGGTTAAGCACACATGGTACAAAGAGTAAGGACTGGGCATAAGGATCCCAGTTCAAGACCCTGGCTCCCCACCTGCAGGGCGGTCGCTTCACAGGTGGTGAAGCAGGTCTGCAGGTGTCTATCTTTCTCTCCCCCTCTGTCTTCCAGTACTCTCTCGATTTCTCTCTGTCCTATCCAACAGATGACAGCAATAACAACAATAACCAAGGGCAACAAAAAGGGGGGAAAATAACCTCCAGGAGCAGTGGATTCATAGTGCAGGCACTGAGGTCCAGTGATAACTCTGGAGGCAATAAATAAATAAATAATGAGGCTGAGTCAACATATAAATACTTGGCTTCTATGAAAGCAAAGCATGTGCTTTGCTGTCATGACAAAAACACACACATCAATTAAATGAAATTTGTGCATAGATTTTAATAATTCTACTAAACCTGTGGGTTATGAGTGATTCCTTCAAGTTTTTGAGAAACACAGACCAGAGCAATGCTCACTTCTAACATATGTGATACCATGAACTAAACCTGGGACCTCTTGAATACAAGCCCTATTCTTGACTGCTGAGATATCTCTCTGCTACTTTTATTTTTCAAATGTTTGAGCATTAAGGTACTTCTTTAGAAGTGACAAAGTACTGCATCTGGTAAGAGTACACAGGTTAGCATGCTCAACGACTCAGGTGCTAGTCCCCAGTCTCCATCTGCAAGGAAGGAACTTCAGGTAGTGTTGAGCAGTGCTGCAGGTGTTTATCCTCTCTGTCTCTTTCATCCTTTCTCCTTCTCTCTTAAAACTCTCTATTTAGAGGAGAGAGAGAGAGCGAGAGAGAGAGAGAGAGATGGCCATTGGGAATGGTGGAGTCATCAAACAGACACCATGCCCCCCCAGCAATTAAGTTGGTGGCAAAAATTTTTTTTTAAAAAATTAAATAAAGGAGATGGGAAAAGAAATTCTTTAGAAATGAAAAACAGACTGAGGAAATAGTATAGTGGTTATACATAAAGACCTTTGTGTCTGAGGCACCAATGTTTCAAGTTCAATTCCCCACCACCACCAGAAGCCAGTATTTAGCAGTGCTCCAGTTAAAAAAAAAAATATATATATATATATATATATAATATAATATAATATAATAAAGTAAAATGGTGCATTGCACCAAAGCAAAGGACTCTGGGAAAGGACGAAAAGGGAAGGGTGCTAGGGTCCTGGAACATGATGGTGATAAAGATAGGGGAGAGAATGTCTTGCAGACACTTATCCTGGGGAAAAGAGATGTTTTATACCTTTGTGTCAACAACTAACCGTATCATTAACCCCCTCCCCTATAAAGTGGAGTTAAAAAGGAAATGAAGAACACACTCTAAGGGAACTGGGCAGTAGGGCACCCAGATTAGTGCAGGTTACCATCCTCAACAATCTGAGTTCAAGCCCCCGTTTGGAAAACTTATGCTCAAATAAGCACTCTCGGGCCATCGTCAAATATTAAAACTAACCTTTATTTCAATTTGGTAAAACAGAGGCATAGATGAGCAGAACACATTTTTATCAACTCTTTTCCTGGCCAAAAATGGTGGCGTAAAGAGGGCACTTCTGAGCTTTGAACAAAGGAACACGGAGCAGAATCTCAGGAAAAGTTTCGCTTTATCTTGCTCTTGGCTTTATGTCTTTTGAGACCCCTGGCAGCATTCACTGTCCCCGATGCTGCAAGGAAGCCAGGTCGCGTGTGAATCTGCTTTCCAAGTGCAGTCCTTTCTCCTTGGCGAAGCCTGGGACTGGGTGGGGTGCACCCTGGCCTGCGATCAGCCCCTGGCCGGTCCCCGCAGGTGAACAGGCGAGTGGCTCAGTACAGGCTGTCGGTGTTGGAGCTGCGCGGGCTCTTGATCTTGTCGATGTTCTTGAGGATGACGTCGTGCAGGGTGGCGTACTGGTTGCGCACGTGCAGCAGGATCTGGAGCACGCTCAGGTACTCGTTCTCATCCACCTCCGCCACAGTGCGCCGGTAGTCCTCCACCTGCGGGTACTTGACCATCTTGGCCACCAGGCGGGCGCGTGTGCTGTAGTAGGTGGAGAAGCGGCGCAGGTAGGAGGCGGCTGTGCTCTCCGCCGTCCACAGCTGGTCGACCGTGTCCTCCTGGATCGACACCCCAAAGTTGTTGCCATCCTCGGCACGTGGGATCAGCAGCTGCACCCACATGCGCACTGTGCTGCACTTCTGCCGCAGCAGCTCGATCTCCGGCTTGACACGCTCAATCAGCTCCACCAAGTGCTGGTTGCTGCGCAGCATGGGCCCTTCGCGGCACGGCCCATCCCCCACGGGGTCCGGGGCACCGGGAGACACAGGGGCCGGCACCGACCGGATCTGAGACAGGTCCTGCAGGTGCAACTCCTGGACCCGGCTGTCCAGCTCCGACAGCTTCTGGGGGAAGAAGGTGGCCACCAGATCCTCGGCCTCCTGCGAGATGCGGGCCCGGAAGGAGTCCACCTTACACTGCATGTCCCGCTCCACCTTTAGCTGCGCCGCCATGGCCCAGGCCGAGCGTTGAGGGGTGCCAGAGGTCATGTGGCGCTGATAATAGCTTCCGGTCGACCCCAGCAGACCACGCCCCGGAAGTTACCTGTGCGGAAGCCACTCCTCTCCACGTAACTGCTCGATTAAGCATAGACTGCCCACACCACATGGGATTAGTCCTCTAGGTATGCTAGGTCGGGGTAAAAAGTAGGTCTCATGATTCTCGAGACTTACTATAAATTTGCCTTAAAAAAAGTAAACGGAACTTCTGTTTCCCTGTAGGCTCCTAGAACTGCAGAAAAAGCTTCCCATCTTCTAGAACTTCATTCAACTCTATCTAGTTTATTTTTTCTTGTAGTACTTCTTAATTTTTTTATTAGCTTTATTTATTTATATAGAAACAGCCAGAAATGGAGAGGAAGTGGGTGTAAACGTGAGGGAGAGGGAGAGGGAGATGGAGAGGGAGAGGGAGAGGGAGAGGGAGAGGGAGAGGGAGAGGGAGAGGGAGAGGGAGAGGGAGAGGGAGAGACCTGCAATACTGCTTCAACCCTCGCAAAACTTTTCCCCTGAAGATGGGGACTGGGGGCTCAAACCAGGACTCTTGTGCACTGTTAACATGTGTGCTCAGCCAGATGCGCCACCACTTGGCCCCTGATACTTTCTTTTTGGCTCTTTTGCAACGCCACCAGCTCCTATGCTTTGTATACCAAAGTAACTGCCATTTAGTTCTAGAGATTGAGGTGACTGTGTCCTCCATGCGACAGTCAGGTTCCCAGGTATCTGGCAACACTACCTTGAATGCATTTTTAGAAAACTTATCGTCACAAAATCTAGAGCTAAAAAGTAAAGTACCAACAAGGGGGACATGGCACAAGTTGAGCTTCCACAGCAAGCAAAGGGGGAGATTGACTACAGGGAGGTTGCTGTCGTTCCACCACTTCTAAAGGATTCCATTTTGTTCTTTCCCTATCAGCAAAAGTGATGAGGAGAGGGATAAAGAGGCACCACACCATGTTCCATTGTTTATGAAGCTTCCCCTTATGCATTATGCTCCCAAGAGGTCCCAGCGAGTAGCACTGGGGTCCTCCCACATAGTAAAGTGTATGCTTTATCAGTAGAGGACTGGAATGGAAGAGACAGAACAGGGAGAAACTGGAAAAGGCCCTTCAGAGTTGTCCTGAGTTGAGGACAAGTACCTTCCTGAGAGGACTATTTGATGGCAGGACTTTGGACATCTGGGAAACAGATCCCAACTGACCTGTTTCATCAGTTCTTGGGAAATGACAAAGCAAATGAGGCAAAAGAAAGCCAGGTCTTGCCAATGCCCATGTCCATTAGAGAAGCAATTACAGAAGCCAGAACTCCTACCTTCTGCAACCCGTAAACAGTCTTGATCCATACTCCCATTGAGGAAGAAGTGGTAAGAGAAGGAGGATAAGAGGGCCATGAACTCCAGCCCCATCAGGACCCAAAGAAAAAGGAGGAAGGAGTGAGGTACATTTGGATGTAACGGGGCTATGAGTGGCTTAGTGGGGGGGGGGGGGGAAGAGGGCTGAATCTGGGAGAAAAGATGGGAAATTATGTACAAATATAACCAGATCGTTGTAGAGTGGCTGCAACCTAGGGAGAGCCACGGTGGTTTACAACAGAGGAACTGGGGGTTCAGAACTCTGGTGGTGGGAACAGTATGGAATTATACCCCTGTTGACATGTAACTTTGTAAATCAATGTTAAATCAGTAATTTTAAAAAGAGCGAGAAATAAGAACATAAAGGGAAACACAGAGCAGAACTTGGACTGGGTTTAGTGTACTGCAACAAAAAAGGACTCTTGGGGGGGGTGACTTTCATGTCCTGGTGCATGATGACTTAAGGGGGGTTAAAATGTTATGTGAAAAACTGAGAAATGTTGCACATGTACTAACTACTGTATTTTTACTGTTGATTGTAAACCATTAACACCCCCATAAAGAAAAAAATATGGGGAAACAAAAAAAAAAGTTTAAAAAGCCAGGTACTACAGTAAGGGGGTTTGCTCAGCACCAGCCAAGACAGGATGTTTCTCATTCATGTTATAAGGAACAGAATTATTGGAAGGCCTTCTTCATGTTCTATGGTTCACTACAACTGACCATGATACCCAGTACACAAGTGCCATAGTAAGGCATATTAGAGAATTAGTGATGCAAATTATATTTAAGTCACTGAGATGGGTCCTGATTAGGAATATAAGACTAAAAGATAATTTTTGTATTCAGAATGCTTCAAGTCTACTAGGAGTGACACAACAGATGAGGGTGTAGAAGAGGGAAGATGGGTGGAGTGTTTGGACTAGAAGGGCCCCTTGGAGAATCTATGCTATTCGACCTTAAGGCATAAAGCAAAGTGACAGAAAATAAGAGGTTTGTGGAAGCTGGGCCCTGCTGCCATTTGTAAAGAGTGGATTTCAAGAAAACCTATAATGGAATTCAGGCAGGGAAATAGGTGCCATAACCCAATGAGAAAGTCAACTCATGACAGTGGTGACAACAGGGCTGAGAAACCAGGAGGGGATTTAAGAAGTAAAGTTAACACTAGTTGATGACAGTTTTAGATGAGGTGAAAAGGCAAAATTCAATACTATGCATTTTGTTGTTTTTTGCTTATGGAAAATATCTATTTATACTTATATTGACTCTCCTCTAACAGATAAATTAGATCTACATATTTTCTCTCTCTCTCTTACACACACGCACATGCACACACACAGAGAGAGATCCAAGTTAGTGGAATTTAAATAGGGCTATCAAACAGAAAAGGAAAATCAATTCTTGAAACATGGCTCCATGTTCTCAATTTTCTTCTTAACTCTAGCTAATAAAGATTTAGCAGAACTATTATGGAAATCTCCTTTAAAGTTAAAAACCTTTGGACAATTTACCAAATGGTTACTCTATGAAAGAACATTTCTTACTCTTTTAAAGAAATGGAGAAAGCCAGCAAAGTAGTTCACTTGGATAGTGTGCTGCTTTGCCATATGTGCAACCCAGATTCGAGGCTGGTCCCTATTACACTGAAGGAAGCTCATGACTTGCTTTGGCTTTGTCTCTGTCTCTCTATCTAAAAAAAAAAAAAAAAAAAAATATATATATATATATATATATATATATGGAAAAACAGATAAAAAGATAACTTTCTACTTATTGTACTGGTTTATGTAACTATGTATGGAATTAGCTTCTTTTATTATCTAGTGAGAGGATATAGGGTCCCTTGGGGGATTCAGTACTTTTTTTCTGATGTGAGCTCAGAATTATATGTATATATAATGTCCTTGGTAATAAGAATAGTGGCTCCTAATTGTTCTTCCCCCACTGACCATCAGCAGTTGTTCTTTTTTAAATTTTTAAAAACATTTATTTATTTATTTATTTATTCCTTTTGTTGCCCTTGTTTTATTGTTGTAGTTATTATTGTTGTTGTCATTGTTGGATAGGACAGAGAAAAACGGAGAGAGGAGGGGGAGACAGAAAGGGGGGGAGAAAGCCAGACACCTGCAGACCTGCTTCACTGCCTGTGAAGTGACTCCCCTAAAGGTGGAGAGCAGGGGGCTTGAACCGGGATTCTTACACGGGTCCTTGTGCTTTGTGCCATGTGCGCTTAACCCACTGCGCTACCACCTGACTCAGAGCAGTTGTTCTTTAAAAAAATATGTAAAGTACTTGAAAGACTTGATTTGGCCCATGAAACTCATACTGGAGGTTGCCAGCTCCACTATGCAAGTCCAGGGAGAGTGAGGTGGTGGCACTTCCTTCTTCCTCCACAGCCCAGCAGGGCTCATCCTGGGCTGACAGCCACCACTCACAACTACAAATCTGTAGACTGACTCATCCTTTAGGAAGGGGCTCAGTCCTATGAGAGTTCCATTTCCAGAATTGTTCTAAGCATCCGTTACTGTCTCAACTGGACATAAATGTAACCTTGAAATATGGATTAAAGCTTAATCTTTCACAATAACACAACGCCCTCACTGATTTCTGTCTGTCAAAATTAGGAGAACACTCACCAAAGAGGCTGAATCCAGATAATCTGGAGAGTGATGCTATTTATTTCCTTAGCATTCTTAAGTTCTCTGTCTTCTGTGCTGGTAAAATAGCTCATTGCATAATGCACTGCTTTGCCAGATGTGTGACCCAGGTTCAAGCCTGGCTCCCTCCCACACTTAAGTTTTGGTGCTGTGGACTCTCTCTCTCTCTTTCTTTGTGTGTGTCTGTGTGTGTTTCTACTTAAATAATAATAATGTTTTCCACCTACAGGTTACAATAAATCTTACATTTTCTGGACCAAATGGATTCATTAACATGTATAATAAAAAGCTTACATTTGCAATACAGTCACTGAGAAGCCAGCTTCTGGGCTGGCAAGTTCATCAATATGTCATGTGGCCTTCCTTCCTCTTTCCTCTTGCACTGTTATAAGCGAAACCACAGGGTTACTAGAAGCTTTCTGGCTATTCTGTCTTCTCTTCAGCTGTACTTGCTAATGGGGCACCTTCAAGATCAATGTCCTGATCTGACATGCATGTACCTCTGAGGAAGAGGAATGCCAGCTCCAGGATCAGGGTGTGGCTAGGATAGTGGTTTGCTCTGCTTCTTCCCAGTCATGTGACCCCTGGTGATGTCATCTGACCTTACCACACTTCACTCTGCTTTTCATCTCCAGAGTAAATGCTCCAATCACTAGCTCATAAAGTTGTCTTGAGGGTGGAGTGCACATATGTGAAGAGATAGTTTCACCCAGTGTTTTGTACATGGTAACTGCTTGATAAACATTCGCCACAGTTGAAATCAGCTCAGTTAAAATTATAGAATCTCTACCTTGCCCTTTGAAAAGGAACAGAATTGCAAATTCTATACAAACAAACCAAGATTCATGCTCTTGATTTTTAGCCATGATGACTAATTGTGCTTCGGAGCTGTATGGAAAGGATTTATAAAAGTCTGGCTAAGATTCCTGAGATCACCACCAGTACTTGGAATGCCTGTCACAGTGGGCACAGTAACGTCAAGCACAAAGTTTACTGGCTATCCCAGATGTCAATAGCAATTCTGAGTGGAACCCCCTGTGGAGGCAGCCATATCCCCATCAAACTCGAATTCCCTCGTGAATTATACCCTTGGTCTAATCTGAAAACAATGATGCCCACTTTCAAGGGTCACAGAGACCATGACTCCAACAAAATCCTACTGCTCTCTAAGTATCAGAGTCTTGACCTTTAGAAAGATCCTCGGGTCCGGATGTCCGCATTCAAGACATTGCTGGATTCCCTGTTTATAAGATCCCTGTGTTAGAAGAACAACCACCCCTTTAGTTCTGCATTTTTCAAACGCAGGGTCTACCAGTTCAGTACAATGGTATGTGTGTGTTCCTTCTCAAGAGTAAAATATTGGATTGTTGGAAAAGTCAGGACATATTTTTGCATAGAAATATATCTCATGGCTGCTGATAACCCAGTAATTGACACCCACATGTGTACAGTTGGGGACCAGCAATTTTGGGGTCATACAATGGACAGCCAGCATTTTGTATTTTTTATGACTAAGAAGGTACCAAATACAACTGCTACTAACTGACTAGAGTGGAGCCTAGAGGATCTAATTAGCCTTTTTTTCCTGCTTCTAAATAACTGTTGAGCAATAGGACAAAGGTTTTCCTACTGGTTCAACTCAAGGAAACGAGGGGAGGGAAGACTCATCTATCATTGAGTACTTAATGCACAAATTATTAATAAGTTAAAAGGGAAAGCAACTTGAGAGGCAACATTACACTTTATTTATCTGCAGTGACCATTTCACAAAAACCTGACCTACTGTATACATGCATGTGCTGGATTTGCATTGTATTATCTTTGTAATTTCACTTATATTTAATTTGTGTAGCTTTTTTGGCTTTGTAATTCAGGAACTAAAAAAGCCCACATGTTACAAGAACTTAGTTTGCATGGACTTAGCAAACAAAACTGGAGAATTTCCTCCTATAAAAGAGATAAACCCCAGGACTGGTGGTAGTGCACCTGATTAAGCACACATTATACAATGTGCAAGACCAGGGTTCGAGCCTCCTGTCCCCACCTGTAGGGAGGAAGCTTTGCGAGTAGTGAAGCAGTGTTGCAAGTGTCTCTCTGCCTCTCTATTACCCCCTTCCCTATCAATTTCTGGCTGTCTCTATTCAATAAAGATAATTTTAAAAAATTTAAAGAGAGGGAAAGAAACCCCACTCGAGGACAGTGGGGCACAGAACTTTGGTAGTGGAAATGGGCTGGAATCATATGCCTCGTGTCTTATAATCTTATAAATCACTATTAAATAACTAATAAAATAATAAAAAAGAAAACACTCTTTTGATGCCATGTACATATGACCACAGAGGTAGTTTCCTGAAATGCTTATCTGTTAATGTTTCTTTCTACCACACAGTAGAGAGCAAATTCTAGCAGCAAAGCCCCCAAGCTCCTTCATGACAGGCCATCTTTAATCCACAGGCCTTTTCTCTCTGTCCCATCATCCGGGTGCTGTGCCACTGCCATCTCTCTGGGTGTGATATGCCATACCATCTTGCTTTCCTTCACTCTACCCTCTTCATTCCTACTTCTTTCTTTCCTCCTCTTCTCCCCCCACCCCCACCTCTTTCTCTCTCATCAGAGCACTACTCAGCTCTAGGGTCTCAGGTCAGGGAATGAACCCGGGGACTTTGGTGCCTTAGCCATGAAAGGCTTTTTGCATCATCACTATACTATTTCCTCTGATCTCTCCTTTTATTTATTTCTTATTATTTCTTAACTTATAATGCCTGCATGATTCCACCATTCTTGGGCTGACTACCAATCTCACCATTTCCAATACTTCAGAGAGACAGAAACAGAGGAGAGATACCAAAGCACAGTTCCACCATTAATGACATTTTCCTAGTGTTGAAGCACAAACCTGAGGTCCTTTGCATGTTAGAGTGAGTGATGAGCAGATGACCTGTCTCCTGATCCTTACCCCTATTTCTGTAATCTACTAAGAACTTTTATTTTTCAAGATCCACCTTCAACATCCCAAAAGAAACGAGGCCTCCTAGTAACAAGTGAAATAATGTGAGAGTATCAATTAACCTTTTCTCTCTCTCTCTCTCTCTCTCTCTCTCTTTTTTTCCCCTAAGCCTGAAATCTGATATGCAGGTAGATCCAAATTATTGTCTGGGGGAGATGATGTCATGGCTGGCAGAAGGACCAGAAAGCTGTATCAGGGAAGAGAGTAGCTCCCAAATATGGGAAAGGTATATAAATACTGTTGACTGTAAACCCCACTGATTTGATCTGATCTGGGGCCCATAATCAGCATAGGAGCCTATATGACCTCTGCATCCCTGTAGATCTGAGCTCACATTCTGTGGTCATGAGTAGGAACATTCCAAGCTGCCCCAATATCAGGACCCATCTTCCTCAGGTATAGCATAGAGTATACTGTCTAGCCTCCCTTTGGAGGATGGAACATTCTCTATTGTTGTTGATCCAAGCTAAGGGCAAGGTACTATGGTGGCCCACAAATGGGTCTATTTTGTTGTTCCTGATAGAGATGATCAGTAACAATGGAAAAAGGGATAGCTGTTGATAGAATTAAATAACTTGCATAAAATGTCCAGAATAGAAAATGCTTCATATAATAGCCATCCTATTTGCAATCTCAGAGTATTCTGCACATTTCATAATAGCTATTATAGCACTGGAGTTTGTGTTGACAAGTCATTTTTCTCTACTACAATGAACTCTAAGGACAGAGGTTTTAGATCATTTTTACATATTCTAAAGAAGTACTGCTTGATAATAGTAAATGTCAAGTGAATAAACAAATTAATAACCTAGGATAAAATTTATCAGGCAGCACCTGACAGCAGAAGAAATGGGACTCTCAAGCAGCTTTTTTCTTTTTCTCTTTTTTCCTGATAAAATTGCTGATTAATCATGCAAAATCTCATCTTAACTTTAACTAATTCCACATGAAGTAAATGCAAACAGATGAAAACAAGTAATATATATTATTGTTAAAATGATAAAGATCAAAGATATAGATTTTGAATTCAGTAAGAGCAAGTGGAAGTGAATCCCTATAGGTGTGGGACTATGTGATAGCTTGGTAGAGCATAGGGGAGCTCTCCCATCCTTGGATGGAGGTCTGGATAGACACCCCGCTTGTTAGTCTCTCTTGTCATAGAGGTGAGCCAAGAGGGAAAAAGTCTCCCAGACTAAGCTTGCCTTGTTAGTCTCTCAAGCCCACAGAGACCTCATGCCCCTCTCCATTAACTGCAGGCCACATGGCTGCCTGCTTTAAGGTTCATTTACTCAAAGATCACCTCACCTTTGGATCACAGAGGAGAACACATCTTATCACACACTCCTAGTAGTGCCCTTTGATGTCCTTAATTTGCTTATCTTCTCTCTACCTCGCCTTAACTGGTTCAACCCCTATTCTCCCCTCAAACACCTTTGGGTAATTAAATGCCTGCATCAGGAGACTAATTATCTTGACCTTTATGTATCTGCATCAATTCTTGTCATATCAGCCCCCTAACATAGGGGCAAGCTGACCTTTAAGAGACCTGTAATTTCTGACATATTTGAATAATGTTCTTTGTTTGGTTTTCTATTTAAACTCTTACCACATGCTAATAAACGAGATTTGAGAGCACATCATTTCTCCCCAGTGTCTCTACTTCGTGTCGTCCCTTGAGCAAGTGAGAGAGAGCCGGTTGGATAAGCCTTCCTGCTGGTGTCACCCCGTGTGAACGCCAACATATAGGGAAACCCCATAAGACTTTAGAACAGACTTTTTTTTCTGCCTCCAGGGTTATTGCTGGGGCTCTGGGCCTGCACTACAAATCCACTCCTGGAGGCCATGTTTTTCCAACATAGTTGTTGCTGTTGAATAGGACAACGAGTAATTAAGAGAGATGGGGAAGACAGAGAGGGCTACAGAATGACACCTGCAGACCTGCTTCACTGCTTGTGAAGCAACCCCTGGCAGGTCGGGAGCCGGGGGCTGGAGCCAGGATCCTTGTGCCAGTCCTTGTGCTTTGCACTGTCTACTTATTAACCTACTATGCTACTACCCAGCCCCTTATAGCAAACTTTTCAACTGAAACTCCACAGGTTAGAAGTGACTGGCAGAACATGTTCAAAGTTTTAAAAAGTGTTAAATGGAACAGACCTCCAACCAAGAGAATATTCTGCCCAGCCAGGTTATCTTTTAGGCTTGAGGGAGGGATATCATCAGAGCTTTTTAGACAAAAGGATTTCATTAGAACCAAATCAGCCATGCAAGAAATACTAATGGGATTTCTACAGATGAAAAAGATATCCCACTCACAAGGAACAAGATGTATGAAAAATTCATTAAATGACCATAAACTATTTGCAACCAGTAACTGCACTTAATGATAAACATCATATTTCTATAGAAATGAAGGGACTCCTACAAGATAATTTCTACTGGTGGACAACAATTTTGGACTACTAAAGTTAATAACTGTAAGTATAATTTGTGTGTTTTCCTTCATGTTGACTTTCTTACTAATGTACAAAGGATATTAACAATCTTTCATTTTCCTTTTTAAAATTTTTTATTATCTTTATTTATTTACTGGATAGAGACACCCAGAAATTGAGAGGGTAGGGTGAGGTAGAGAGGGAAAGAGACAGAGAGACACCTACAATGCGTCAACACTTACAAGTTTTTCTCTTGCAGGTGGGGACTGGGGCTTGAACCCAGGTCCTTGCGCATTGTAACATGTTTGCTCAACCAGGTGCCTCCCAGGCCCTTAACAATCTTTACACCATATATATTGTACTGATTTTCTCAGTTCACTTTGATTTTATTATGTATTCTTCATATTCTCAGAAATGACTGAGATTTTCATGATGTCAAATTCATCAAGATTTCTCAGCCTTCCACATTATGCTTAAAATGTATTCTCTTCCCCACTGTGGGGCTGCGACGCAAAGGAGAGAGAGAGGAGACCCGAAGCGGAGAAGGAACACAATTCTTTATTTGCACGGGCACCTCAGAGTTGGGTGAGAGTGCAGTGGTTCGGGCCACATGGAGCTAGCCAAAATGGCCACCTCCCACTACGCACCACACCCAGGTGAAAAGCAGGCAAGAGAGAGCAAGGGGTGGAAGAAGAAGGGCTTTTATGAGAGAAAGTCGGGACATGATTGGCTAGGAAACAAGGCACTTGGGGCTTGGATAATGGGAAGGGGGAGGAATAACCAAAGCACTCCAACTATTGCAGGGAATTGACAATGCCTTGAGAGGACAACATGGCGGCTGTGACTGCATCTGTACAATTTCCCAGCACCCACAACTATATAATTTTTGATAACAGGACCCAAACTATTAAATGGAGGAAGGAAGAAGGGTCTCTTTAATAAATGGTGCTGGGAAAACTGGGTTGAAACATGCAAAAGAATGAAACTGAACCACTTTATCTCACCAGAAACAAAAGTCAGTTCCAAATGGATCAAGGACCTGGATGTCAGACCAGAAACTATCACGTACAAATACTTAGAGGAAAATATTGGCAGAACACTTTCCCATCTAAATCTCAAGGACATCTTCGATGAAACAAACCCAACTGCAAGGAAGACTTAAAAATAAACCAATGGGACAACATCAAATTAAAAGGCTTCTACACAGCAGAAAATCACCACCCAAACAAAGAATACCTCACAGAATGGGAGAAGATCTTTACATGCCATACATCAGACAAGAGACTAATAACCAAAACATATAAAGAGCTCACCAAATGTAACAACAAGGAAACAAAATAACCCAATTCAAAAGTAAGGAGAAGATATGAACAGAATATTCACTACAGAAGAGATATAAAAGGCCAACAGACATATGAAGAATTGCTCCTAGTCACTGATTGTCAGAGAAATGCAAATAAAGACAATAGTGAGACACCACCTCACCCAAGAGAATGTCATACATCAGAAATGACACCAACAACAAATGCTAAAGAGGTTGTAGGGACAAAGGATCCCTCCTGCCCCGCTGGTGGGAATGTAAACTGGTCCAACCCCTGTGGAGAGCAGTCTGGAGAACCCTCACAAGGCTAGAAATAGACTTCCCATATGACCCAATTCCTCTCATAGGGATATAGCCTAAGGAGTAAAGCACACCCATCCAAAAAGATATGTGTACACTTTTTGTAATAGCCAAAACCTGGAACTAACCCAGGTGCCCAATAACAGATGAATGGCTGAGTAAGTTGTGGTATATATACACAATGGAATACTGCTCAGCTACTAAGAATAATTAACCCACCTTCTCCAAACCATTCTGGATGGTGCTAGGAGTTATGTTAAGTGAGATAAGTCAGAAAGACAAAAGTGAGTATGGGATGATTCCACTCATGAACAGAAGTTGAAAAGGAAGAATGGAAAGGAAAATGCAAAGGAGATATTAGATTAAGTTTGGAGTACTGCACCAAAGTGGGGGGGAAAAAAAAAAAACAACCTCTGGGTGGAGGGTAAGGGTAGATTTTCAGCTACACAATAGAGGATGGGAGTAGGGACACAGACTTTTGGTGTCAGGGATGGTGCTAACATACATTTCTATTAACTTATAGCCTTATAAGTCACCATTTAATCAATATAAGAGGGGGGAAAATAGGCTGTCTTAAACTGTCTGATATATTGACCACACTTCTGAGTATATTTCCCTTAATCTAAGCACTTAAGGTTTCAAATTTGTAACCTGACTGAATTTTAACGGTAGGCTTAAATTGTTAATACATTTCTAATAATAACTTTTAAAAATATTAAATTACCTATAATCTTAGACCAGGGAGACCAGAAGCAACTGGTCTTGTCAGTATATAAGATGGTTATTTGTAAATAGCATTAAATGACATAAATCATGGTGGTCTTGTATGATACAGCAAATCCTAACCATGGGATTTTCAAAGTAAACCAAATTCCCAAATAATTTGGTTATAACAACAACTACCTTTTGCCTTCTTAAACTCTAAGACAGCAGGAAAATTCTCCATTCTCTGTAAAACCCAGTTTTCTCCCAGTCCTGAAACTTCTGGGTGTGGCCTGTTTTCCTTCTTGCTTCTCTCAATCCATACCACTTGATACTGCATCTGCTGATCTCAACCAAATCAATGCAATCAGTACCACCTCGACATGTTTCACTTCAGATTGTGTCCAGAGATGCCAGGTGTGGGATGTCAACCCTTCAGCTCCATTACTCTGGGGAGACCTTTCCCAGCTCATAGGGCTCCTAAATTCCATTTCAGGTGGTGCACCTCCTAACAAAACCACAAAAACTAGACAGAGACCAGGGCCCTGGAGATAGAGCACATGTGCACATGTATCCCATAAGTTAGGGGAAAATATGTAACTTAAAGTACAAGTGCACGATAGTCTGGAGTGACTCAATAAGTGCAGCAAGCAAGTAGAAAGACCTAAAAAAGACACTATTTTATTAAGTACTCTAAAGTACTTAATCAAGCAGTTTCTACTTAGACCTAGATACCCTTCTCACCTACTTGCTATTTCACTTCCCTCCTCAATTACTCTAAGGCTAACCTTGCCAGACAAAGTAAGGACTACAAAAGCTGAATAAGGGCAAGAGACCAGCACACTTTAATGATGACTCTTTTGGTCACTACCAAGCCACCCCATTATCTGGGGCCCTAGTCAGGGAATCCTGGGATTCCCACAAAGACATGATGGGTCTAAACCTCTAACAGATCCCTCTCTCCACCATCGCTAGCCATCTCTATCAGGAACAACATCATAAACCCTTTTGTGGGCCTCTACAGGAACTTGCCCTCAATGTGGAATAACATTGGTAGGGGCTGCCCCACTTTCTGAAGGGAGGTCGGGTCAACATACTCTGCCACTCGAGGAAGACAGGTCCTACAATGAGTGCAGAACTAAAATGTTCCTAGTTGTGACCACAGAATGTGAGTTCAGACCTACAGGCATGCAGAAGTTACACAGGCTCCTATGCTGAATATGGGCCCCAGATCAGATCAATGGGGTTTACAGTTAATGGTATTTATATACTTTTCCCATATTTAGGAGCTACTCTCTGTTCTGATCCAGCTTCCTAGTCCTATTCCCAACTCTTACACTAACTTCCCAGATAATACCTTTAGCCCACCTGCATGTTAGCTGTCAATCTCAGGCAAAAATTAGTAGTCATGGACCCCTTGGAATATACCTACAATAATAGACTTCTAGCTTTTTCCAAAATGGAGACCCCCAAATATCATCTGCTCTATTCTTACCTTTAGGTTCCTAATTATTAAACAATTTGTTCTGCATTATATCTTAATGCTTTTCAGCCACCAAGTTGCAGATGCTTCCATGATGTCAACCTGACTTCCCTGAGCAGACAAACTCACCAATGAGTCCTGGAACCCCATCTCTCCAGAGCCCTACCCTACTAGGGAAAAAAAAGAAACAGGCTGGGAGTATGGATTGACCTGCCAATGCCCATATTCAGCAGAGAAGCAATTAAAGAAGCCAGACCTCCCACCTTCTGCACCCCATAATGATCCTGGTTTCGTGCCCCCAGAGAGATAAAGAACATGAAAGCTTCCAATGGAGGGGATAGGATATGGAACTCTGGTGCTGGGAACTGTGTGGAATTGTAGCCCTCTTATCCAATGGACTGTCGATCATTATTAAATCAATAAAAAATTGCAATCTCTTTCCTCAGACTATTGGTGGTTTCTTTAAGTTCTTTTACCCATGGCGTAATTTAAATGCTTTGACCCCGAAGTCAGTCTGTCTAGGTTCAAACTTTAGTCAGCCATGTATTAGGTGTGTTACCTTTGGCAATTCAATTTAGTTACTTTTACATAATATATGTAACAAGCCTCTTAGAAGCCATATTACTTGATTGTTCTTCCACTATTTTTATTATATAATTTACAAGTGATGTTTCAATTCACTTGGATTTACTTGGTATACAGTACAACTCAAAGAACAGATTTTTTTAAAGTTCAGATTGCTAGTCAGTTGTCTCTGAAGCACTAAAATCAAGTAATTATGGCGCCAGGCAATGGTACACCAGGTAGAGCATACATGTCACCATGTGCAAGGACCCAGGTTCAAGTCCCCAACCCCTTCAGACAGGGAGAAGCTTCACAAGCAGTGGAACAGTGTTGCAGGAATCTTTCTTTCTATATTCATCTTCTCTTTTAATTTCTCTGCCTTTCTCAACATAAAAGGGGGAGAAGAGGTAGCCAGGAGTGGTAGAAGATTAGTTGCAGAGGCACCAAGCCCCAGCCAAATCCTGGTGGCAATTAAAAGACAGGAAAAAAGGTGGGGGGGAGTCGGGCGGTAGCACAGCTGGTTAAGCACATGTCGCGCAAAGCGCAAGGACCGGCATAAGGATCCGGGTTCAAGCCCCCAGCTCCCCACCTGCAGGGGAGTCACTTCACAAGCGGTGAAACAGGTTTGCAGGTGTCTCTCTTTCTCTCCCCCTCCTCTCTCCATTTCTCTCCTATCCTGTTGTTAAAATTCAGCAGGCTCTAGCTGGCCGGGCTAGCTTCACGGGCGGGTAACAGAGACGACCAGAGACATACGGCTGGGCAGGGAAGCTGTATTTCTTTATTCAAGAACAACGATTCATAAACTAAACCAAACTAATCACCAAACAGAACTCTGCTGTCTCTTTGCGGCGGCGCAAGCACTCTCTCTTACTCTGCAACTCTCCAACTCTGGAACTCTCGAACTCAGGAACCCTGGAACTCTGGCGGGGTTCCTAGGGGCGGGGCCAAGCGGCCTGCGAAACTAACAGGACTGATCCAATTCTCTTGGCGGGGGAGAACTAGAACAACCCAATGTAAAGCATACAACACTATCCAACAACAACGACATCAATAGCTACAACAATAAAACAAGGGCAACAAAAGAGAATAAATAAATATTTTTAAAAAGAGAGAGAATTGTATCCCTGTGACAAGACTATGTAAATCAAAATTTCTCAATAAAGTGATATAAAAAAAATCAAATAATTATTTTGCTGAATCAAAATGTAGCCTTTATCACAACCACATTCTTGATCTGATTTATATGCTTGTGGATTCCTATTTTGTTACCTTTTCAGTTATTTCTTATAGTTTTCCTTCAATGTCAATACTAAACTTTGGAGTATACTAGGTAATTATTAGAGTAAAAAATCTCCATTTCTGAAGAAGTAACAACTGCCTTCAGGGATGCACTCTCAGGATTTCTGGTGGTGGGAATTGTGTAGAGTTGTACCCCTCTTATCCTCTGGTATTTGTCAGTGTTTCCTTTTTATATATAAAATTAGTATTAGTAAAAACTAAAACATATGTATGCTTCAACTTGAGAAAAGTATTCAACATTCATTTAAAATCATTCTCTATGCTTTGACTCTGATTTTTCTTCTTACTAGTTGTCACAAGCTGATATACCATGACATCTTTACTTGTGAATATGTCCAGTGTCTACTTCCAGAACACAAAAGCAAGGGCTTTGCTTTGCTTATTGCTGAAATCTTTGTAGTGAGGACAGACTGGTATACAAAAGCTACTCAGCTGAGATTTTGTTCAGTGAATGACAGCAAAACTGATTCAATCTCCTGATTAATGAACGTCTGAGGAGAGTACATTTGGAAAGAATATTTTTTGATCTATAAAAGCTAGGCAATCAATCAAATATCCAGAATTTAGCATGAATACATTTTTGTGGTTAATAGAATCGATTCTTAAATGGTCCTATTATGCTTTGAAGAAAATACAAAAAGAGATGCTTTTTTTATTTTCTACTCCTGAGCAGCTGGTAACAGTCTGCCAGTTGAGGAGCCACCTCCAGTCTGTTTTACCAACAAAAAGACTGCTAAAGGGAGAAGACTCCCCTAAGATTCAGTGCAATGTGAGTCTCCATTCACTACTGCCCTCAGAGGCTAGAGCAGTGGGGGGGGGGGGGGGAGAGAGAGGCCCTGTGCTGACACTGGGGTGGGGGTGGAGAAAGCTGACCAGGAAACTCGAGAGAAGATCTACATCCCAGTGGTCTAGCAATGGGGCTGTATAGTTGGAGCCCTTCCATATTGTTCTCCTGATGAGAACATGATCAATAATTGCCTCAGAACCTATAGACTATAAATGGTACTTGTTTAGAAACTCACAGGGCACAGCAGTACTGCCCGGCTTGGCAGAGAAGCTGACTTGAGCCCAGAGCTTTGGATCCTTGTGAGAGTCTCTTTACATAACCACTGTATTATCTCTCCCCTACTTTGATTTATCTCTTGGTCAGGAGTGAATGATTAAGCTAAAAAATCTACTTGTAGGTAAAAAGCCCTCAGGCTACCATAGCCTACAGAGAAGAAAAATAACAAAAGAGGCTTTAACAGCCACTGTGCTTCAACTCAGGGACTGAGATAACATTGAAACAACTGTTAATGTTCATAAATGTGAACTCTTTAAGTACCTTACTTAGACACAAATTCAATCCAGGCAAGAGTGATCAGTGGAAAAGCACTGAGAGAAAGACCTCATAACACACTATAATCATGGTTAAACCAAGGAGAAACACTGGAGAAATGAATCAGGACAAAAGTCCAGCTAAAATCCCCCAAAGATAGCACTAAAGAATGAGATCAACATCCAAATGCTAGCTGAGGAATTAGTCACAGGAGTGAGTAAAGAGCTTGAAAGAATTGTCAGCAGAATTGCAGAAACAATAAATGAGTCTCGGAAAGAAAGCACTAACTATCTTGAGATAGAGAGCTGAAAGGTGAAATAGCTGAGCTAAGAACACAACTAGCTGAACAAGCTAAAACAGTATCAGAACAGGGTAACAAAATACGTGAGCTACAGAAAACAACAGAGGGGAGAGAGAATAGAATAAGTGAGGCAGAAAACAGAATTAGCAAGATTAAGGATGAATTAGAGAAAACTAAGAAAGTAAGAGATCTCAAAAAGAGATTAAGAGATACTAAAAACACCAACAGAGGCCTATGGGATGACTTCAAAAGAAATAATATACATATTATAGGCCGACCAGAGAAAGAAAGAGAGGGAGGGGAAGAAAGCATTCTTCAGGCCATAATAGCTGAAAACTTCTCTAGTCTAGACAACATCAAAGACATAAAGATTCAAGAAGCCCAGAGGGTCCCAAATAGAATTAACTCAGACTTACAGACACCAAGACACATCATATTTAGAATGGAAAGGAATAAGGATAGAGAAAGGATCCTGAAGGCTACAAGAGAAAAACAAAGTCACCTACAGAGGAAAACCCATAAGATTAGCAGCAGACTTCTCCACACAAACACTACAGGCCAGAAGAGAATGAATGGCAAGATATCTATCGAGTGCTCAATGAGAAAGGCTTTCAACCAAGAATACTGTCTCCTGCTAGACTGTCATTCAGACTAGATGGAGGCATAAAAACCTTCTCAGACAAGCAACAGTTGAAGGAATCAACTATCACCAAGCCTGCCCTGAAAGAAGTTCTGAAAGGTCTCCTATAAACAATCAGATCACCATAAACATGCCATATTTCAGAACACTCTAAAAATCTACAATAATGACATTAAAGTATCTTCAATCTATAATATCAATAAATGTCAATGGCCTGAATTCACCTATTAAAAGGCACAGAGTAGGAAGGTGGATCAGAAAACACAACCCAAGCATATGTTGTCTGCAGAAATCCCACCTAATTCAACAAGACAAACACAAAGGATGGAAAACTACCATACGAGCCAATGGACCACAAGGGGGGAACAGCTATGCCCATATCTGACATGATAGACCTTAAAATAAATAAAATTTAAAAAGATAGGGATGGACATTACTTAGTACTCAGAGGATCAATCAATCAAGAGTACTTAATGATTATCAACATCTATGCAACAAGGAGAGGCCATCTAAATACATCAAACATCTACTGACAGAACTACAGCAATATATTAACAGCAACACAGTAATAGTAGGGGACTTCAACACCCTACTGTCTCAGCTTCACAGATCATCCAGGCAGAAAATCAATAAAGAAATGAGGGAGCTGAATGAAGATAGATAAACTAGAACTATCGGACATTTTTGGAGTAAAAATGGTGATTTCACCATTTTCAGCCTATCCTGGATGAAGCTTGAAAAAATCATGTTAAGTGAAATAAGTTCAGAAACAGAAGGATGAATATGGGATGATATCATTCACAGGCAGAAGTTGAAAAACAAAATCAGAAAACACTAAGCAGAACTTCAACTAGAGTTGGTATATTACACCTAAGTAGGACTATGGGGTGGGTGGGTGTGTGTGTGTGGGGGGAGTTCAGGTCCTGGAACAGGATGGTTAATGACCTAGTAGGGGTTGTATTGTGTGGAAAAATGAGAAATGTTATGCATGTACAAACTATTGTATTTACTGTTGACTGTAAAACATTAATCTCCCTTCTTCTTCTAGCATTTGCCCTTTTTCCATAGCCAGTCAACAGCATCAGGTTGAGCCTGATGTAAAGTTTCGAGACCTCCTTTGAATCTGGAGGGGTAGCAGTTGTTGACTATGTGGGTCATAGTCTGTCTGTAGCTGCAGGGGCAGTTCAGGTCGTCTCTGGCTCCCCAGTGATGGAGCATAGCGGTACACCAGCCATGGCCTGTTTGAATTAATCTCCCATAAACAAATTTAAAAAAAACTTGTTTTACCTAGTTTTCGATTTTAAACTCAGATCAAGGCTTGGGAGGTGGCACAGTGAGGAGGGTGCTGGGCTTGGAAGCATGAGGTCTTGAGCATCCCCTGTGCCAGAGTAATGCTATGATTCTCTTTTACTAATAAATCCTTTTACCAAACACTTAAAATTCAAATAAAAACAGTTAACAGTCCAAATTGTTTGATTCTGTTAAGTATTTTGCTTAAGGGGATATTATATTCCCTCCAATCTAAAGTAAATGAAAACTGGATTTAAAAAAAAATCACTGGAGGATCATAATTTTTAAATAATCCATCATATATGTACAGAAATTAGGATGACTAACTTCTCTCTGTATAGCAGAGTATTACATATACTTATATATTTTAGTAAAAAATAAACATTAACTCCAATGACTCAGAATAGATATGAACTACTTTATGGTATGAATTCAAATTATTTAATTTTTATCTTTAAAACGTACAGAATTCTTCTATAGATAATAAAGTCAAGAATTCATCTAAAAAACAGCAACAAAAGGGCCAGGTAGTGGCATACCTGGTTGAGTGCACATGTCACCATGTACAAGAACTGTGTTCATGTCCCCAGTCCCCATCTATGGGGGAAAGCTTCATGAGTGGTGAAACAGGTGTCCCTCTTTCTCTTTCACTTTGCCTCCTACTAGCTGTTTTTCTCTGTCTCTATCAGAAAAAGAAAAGAAAAGAAAAGAAGAGAGAGAAGAGAAGATAAAAGGAAAGGAAAGAAAAGAAAAGAAAAGAAAAGAAAAGAAAAGAAAAGAAAAGAAAGCTAGCTAGCTAGCTACTGGGAGTGGTGGAATTCTCATGTACACAATAAGCCCCAGTGATAAACCTTGGTGGCAAAAATAAAAAACAAAAGAAAAATTAGAGGGGCCAGGCGATGGCACACCTGGTTAAGCACACATATTAATTACAGTGCGTAAAGACCCAGGTTCAAGCACCTGGTCCCCACCTACAAGAGAAAAGCTTCATAAGTATTGAAGCAGGGGTGCAGGTGTCTCTCTGTCTCTCTCTCTCTCCTCTCTTGATTTCTCTATATCTCTATGCAATAATAAAAATAAATAAGTAAAAAGAAAATTTAGGAACAATAATTACAATCTTACACAACAATGTCTATTACAAACTACTAAATCTGTGTTGACATAATTGCCTTAAGAATCAACATGTGGTCCCCACACCTATGGACACCAATTTTTTCTACAAGGGGGCCCAAACTATTAGATGGAGAAAGAAGAGTCTCAACAAATGTTTTTGGGGAAATTGAGTTGAAATGTGCAGAAAAATGAAACGAAACCACTACATTTCACCATACACAAAGGTAAACTCCAAATGGAGCAAGGACCATTTTTAGACCACAAACTATCAAATACTTGGAAGGAAATATTGGCAGAACTCTTTTCCATTTAAGTTTTATAGGCAACTTTAATGACACACATACAATTTCAAATACGACAAAACCAAAATGAAACCAATGAGACAATATCAAATAGAAAGCTTCTGCACAACAAAAGAAACCACCACCCAAACAAAGAAACTCCTTACAGAGGACCCAAGTTCAATCACCAGCAACACCATAATTATGCCAGAGCTGAGCAGTGCTATAATTTAAATTTTTTTTTCAAAAAAAGAAAAATAAAATAAAATAATAAGGGCTGAGTTCAAGCTGCCAATGAGAACCATATTTATTGTACCTTGTGGATGAATTATCCAGGGAGAAAGGTCAGATCAAAGAGGTTAGAGACCATCAAAATGCATGTGATCTGTGCAAGTTCTACAGACAGCAGGAACCTGATGTCTATTGTTACTGAGTTTGCTGTGTGTCATCTGACTCTCCTGCTTCCGTGAAATCACAGGGAAAAAGGACTGAAAGAGGACTGATATAGGAAGTATCTGACCTCACTTCCAAAGCTACTGTCAGTGGTAAGAAACTAATGAGGAAAGGAATAACTCTTTCTGTCTGGGAGAGGGAAGTCTTCAATTCAAATTTATAATTCCCCTCCTCTGTCCTCAAGGGAGAAAGAGTAAGTCATCTCACTGAAGACTTCAGAAGCTGAGTGAGTAGTATATGCCCTTTGGAATATAACTAAAATATGCCTACTAGCTATCTACAAAGTCGAGGACTCCCCAACTCTTCATCTGCACTATTCTAGCCTTTAGGTTCATGATTGTTCAACAATTTGTCTGGCTTTGTATGCTAACTCTCTTTTCAGCCACCAGTTTTCAGATGCTAGCATGATGCCAACCAAACTTCCCTGCACAGATGCCCCCACCAATGTGTCCTGGAGCTCCACTTCCCCAGAGCTCCATCCTACTGGGGAAAGAGAGAGGCAGGCTGGGAGTATGGATCGACCTGTCAATGCCCATGTTTAGCAGGGAAGCAATTACAGAAGTCAGACCTCCTTCCACCTTCTGCATCCCATAATGACCTTGGGTCCATACTCCCAGAGGGTTAAAGAATAGGAAAGCTATCAGGGGAGGGGATGGGATACAGAGATCTGGTAGTGGGAATTGTGTGGAGTAGTACCCCTCTTATCCTATGGTTTTCTCAATGCTTCCTTTTTATAAATAAAAAAATTTTTAAAGAATGGAAAGGCCAGGAGTCGGGCTGTAGCGCAGCGGGTTAAGCTCAGGTGGCGCAAAGCACAAGGACCAGCATAAGGATCCCGGTTCGAACCCCGGCTCCCCACCTGCAGGGGAGTCGCTTCACAGGTGGTGAAGCAGGTCTGCAGGTGTCTATCTTTCTCTCCACCTCTCTGTCTTCCCCTCCTCTCTCCATTTCTCTCTGTCCTATCCAACAACAACAACAACAATAATAACTACAACAATAAAACAACAAGGGCAACAAAAGGGAATAAATAAATAAAATAAATATTAAAAAAAAAAAAAAAAGAATGGAAAGGCCACTGATGTGAAGATCCTGGAAAAGCTCATGATGTTTCCAAATGTGCATATTTTCTCTCCAGTATTGAGGTAATAAGGAAAATAATAGCATTTAAATGAACCTCTAATGGGCCAGCAAAATAGCTCACTTGGATAGTATGCTACTTTGCTATGTATGTATGAAACCCAGGTTCAAGCACAGCCTCCATTATATGTAAGGCAGCTTTAGTGGTGTGGTCTCTTTTACTTTCCCTCTCTCCACACACCTCTGTCTCTATCTTAAAATATATATGGTGGGGTAGTGGTGCACCAGGTTGAGCACACATGTTACAAAAGGACCTGGGTTCAAGAACCCAGTCCCATCTGTAGTGGGGAAGCTTTGCAAATGGTGAAATAGTGATGTGTCTCTCTGTCTCTCTCCCTGTTACCCATTCTGCTCTCAATTTGTTTCTATCCAACAAATTTTAAAAAATTAAAAGTTATAATAAAGTAATTATGAATCCCAAGAGGGAATTAGCATGGGGAGGGAACAGGGATGACTGCTTAATCAAATGAAAATAAACTCTCACCCCAAGTTGTACATAGAATTCCAAGGTTAGCCCTTTGATGCCAGAAAATATACATGCCAATGCTTGTAGTCTTAAGGGCTGTGCTAGAATGTGGGTTTCACTAACTTGTGAATTTCACTGAAGCATCTGCACCCCAGAAGAAAGAGATGGATTTTTATTACTACATAGAGGCTTTGAATAGTGATTCTCTATAGTCTTGGCATTTTATAAGTAGAGCAAAGTTGGTTGGACTAGAGAATCTTCCAACTCCAAAGCTCATGTTATGCAACTGCCTGCCTGAAAATGCCATATCAACCCAACACTGGAAGTTTACTTTTGTCACTAATCTAAGGAGTAATGACTCAGAGCTAACTGGAAAAACTAGCCTTCTAAGATGAAAATAAGGCTCCATGGTGCTGCAGGATTAACTCTCTATACCTCAGTGCTATTTTTCTACTCTCTAAGCACTGTAGTGTGTGTGTGTGTGTGTGTGTGTGTGTGTGTGTGTGTGTGTGTGTGTGTGTGTGTGTGTGTGTGTGTGTGTACACACATTCAGACATCTATAACATACATTTAAGATGAATTTTAGGGTCGAGTTCTGCAACACTTTCTTTCTTACTAACTAAATGGAAAAACCACAAATAGTTGACATGCAGAGAGTAGATAGTTATTCTAAGAATGGTATTTTTTTTTCCTTCTCCTCTCACTGTTCTCTCCCCATTACCCAGCCAGCACTGTGCTCTGTGCAGGCACATGGTACGAGTTTATCTGATCTGCTCTCCAGAATCCTGGTTTGGCTAAATCTTCTTTTCCCCATAACATGTTTGCTGTAATTATCCCTGGTATATGTCATCTTGCCAAAGAGTATATAAATAACACTGTGTTAGTTAAGTACAAGGGCTGGAGAACTGAGGTTGAAGGGGCTGGGTGGTAGTGCATCTGGTTGAGCACACATGTTACAATACAAGGATCCAGGTTCAAGACCCTGGTCCCTACCTGCAGAGGAAAAGCTACACAAGCAGTTAAATAGTGCTTCAAGTGTATCGTAAATAAATAAATAAATAAATAAATAAATAAATAAATAAATAAATAAGAAAAGAAAACTGAGATTGAAGAAGTTCAATGACAGGAGTGCACATAAGGATGTTCCAGCCAAGTCTACAACTTAATAAGAAAGTAAAAATGAACACAAAGAAGACTGATAGTCCAGAAGTGCCTTTTCATCCTGATTTTGCTCTTGATCTGCACTTAAAAAGGCAAAGTTTCGTTCTGCTCCTGTACCACAAACACAACTCACTAAAACAAAGACCTACATATAAAACTGTAACACTTATCAACAAAATGAGGAAATCTATAAGATATTGCAGCAAAGATTTTATTAGGCAATGAAGACACAAACCATAAAATTTAGATAAAGCTGATAAACTGGACTTCTTCAAAATCAGTAATTTCTGTTCTAGGAAAAACTTTAATAAATTATAAAGATAAGAATCAGAGTTGGATAGGCTGGGGAGACAGCATAATGGTTCTGCAAAAGACTTTCATACCTGAGGCTCTGAGTTCCCAAGTTCCATCCCCAGACCCAACAAGAGCCAGAGTTGAGCAATGCTCTGGTCTTTCTCTCTGTATCTCTCTCTCATTAAAGATTTAAAAAAAATAAATAGAAAGAAACAGAGTGGGAAAATTTACCCAAATTACATATTTGATAAAGGACTTATTTCTAGAATATATAAAAATTCTTAAATCATTTATATATAAAAAACAATAGAAAAAATGAACAAAAGATTTAAACAAGTACTTTTCCAAAGGAGATATGAGTGTCAAATAAACATATAAAAGATGTGTAGGGGTTCATCAGATAGCTCAACACATAGGGCACATGTTTTGCTATACATGCAGCCCAGGTGTGAGTCCCAGCACCATATGGAGGTGTTATAGCACTGAGGGACGTTCTGGTGCTGTGGTGTCTTGGAGCACTGAAATCACACACACACACACACACACACACACACACACACACACACACACACTTCAAATCATCAGCCATAGATAGGAAAATACAAATTAAAATGCCAACACACTGAACAGAAAGACTAATTAAAATGAAAAAGACGAGCTATGCCAAATGTTGGGGAGGATGCAGAAAAAGTTAAAACTTTCATATGCTGCAGGTGAGAATGAAATGCTTCTGCCAATTTTGAAATGTTTCACAGTTGCCTAAGAAGCTAAATAAGTATCTGGGCAATGGCACATCTGGTTGAGTACACACATTACAGTGCCCAAGGACCCAGGCTCAAGCCTACAGTCTCTACTTGTGGGGGGGTGGGGGGTGGTGAGGAAAGCTTTACAAGTAATGAAGCAGGTCTGCAGGTATCTCTCTTTCTTCCCAATCTGTCTCTTTCCAAAATAAATTAATAAATAAATAAATAATAGAAAAAAGAAGCTTAACAACTATCCAAAAAAAACCCCAGTAGTTCTGCTCCTCACAGTTTTTACACAAAGGAGATGGGGACATATGTCCCCACAAATTCCTGTATGCAAATACTCACCATAGCTCCTTTGGAGTAACCAAAATGGAAAAGTAAATGAATGAGAGAGAGAGAGAGAGAGAGAGAGAGAGAACTGTGATATAAACAGAACAGGGAATAAAAAGCAACAGAGCAATGAACTACTTACACAAAGTGGCAATGTGGAGGAACTTCAAAATAATTATGCTGGTAGATAATACATAGTATATAGTTCTTTCATATAAGATCACTGAAAAGTGAAAATGAATGTATAGCAATGGCAAGAAGCTGGGTGGCGGGGAGCAAATGAGTGATGAAACAGGTGGTTATGGGGCCTGGAGAAGTAAACTTCTGCATATTGGGGGTGGGGGGGCTCACTGATTAGCTTGACTGTGGGGATGAGCTCACTGACTTGTACTTAAAACTGTGAATATAGGTCCATGATTGGTCAACAGCTTGTTTGGCTTTGTATGTTAACTCTCTTTTCAACCACCAGGTTCCAGATGCCATCATGATGCTGACCAGAATTCCCTGAACTGACAACCCCACCAATGTGTCCTGGAGCTCCACTTCCCCAGAGCCCTTCCCCACTAGGGAAGAGAGAGAAAGGCTGGGAGTATGGATCGACCTGTCAATGCCCATGTTCCGTGGGGAAGCAATTACAGAAGCCAGACCTCCTTCCACCTTCTGCATCCCACAATGACCTTAGGCCCATACTCCCAGAGGGTTAAAGAATAGGAAAGCTATCAGGGGAGGGGATGGGATACAGAGTTCTGGTGGTAGGAACTGTGTGAAGTTGTACCCCTCTTATCCTATGGTTTAGTCAGTGTTTCCTTTTTATAAATAAAAAATTAAATAAGAAAAACTGTGAATATGTGTAGTTGGATATGGGCTATGTCCTGAGTGTCAATTATTACCCCAGCAAAGCTGCTTCTAAAACATGACAGGTTGCGCCTCAAAAAATCCAAACTTGAACTGCCAAATGATCAGGCACCTAAGCTGCTGAGTAGGCATCTGAAGGCAATGAGATCACTAAGTCCCACAGAGATACACTGAGGCAGTTCTTATGATGACCAAGTCATGGAGTGGCAGAATGTCTGCTGATGGAGGAGCAGGGAAGGAAACTGGTCTGCAAACACCCTCCCACTTGGCCCTCCTCACTCTAACATACACTTGCTTCTCTTTATTTGGGGGCTCAAGTACCTCTCCTCTCTCATCTTTCTCAACTGGCTGCTGTTTCATTCCAAGTATTGGCTTGTGCTACTTGAATGGACTCTCCATGAAGTCCTGACCTTTCCTCCTCTCCTCTCCCTTCTTCTTTCCCTCTCTTTCTAGGTGATTCCATGGTTTGAGCTGGCAATTCCTAATGCAAAAAAACAAAAACAAACAAACAAAAAAACAATCTGACCTAGTGTCCAAATGTTGTCCAGACACTGCAAACTTAAATGTGTCCCCAAGGTCTCTTCATAGTCATCCCACCCAGATTCACTCCAGCCAAGAACGTGAACACACCCAACACATCTCCGACTATTCTGTGTCCAGCTGCAAATTATACTCAGAGCATTCGTCCCACACTGCCTGCTCCTTGGCCTCTGCTTCTGCTCTCTCTTTCTCTATTCACCATCCAGGCAGCAGCTGAAGTCAAAAGTCATCCTGTCTTAGTTTTCATAATAGGAAACTGTACTTCTGGTCTGTCTTCAAAGATCATTAAGTAATTCCTGAAGGTGAGAGAGAGATAGCACAGTGGCCACCCACCAGACTTTCATGTCTGAAGCTCTGAGGTCCCAGGTTCAACCCTCGCTACTACCATAAGCCAGAGATGATCAGTGCCCTCATCTGCACATCTCTCCATCTCTCTTCATTAAAACAAGTAAAAGCTTAAAAAATAACAGTTGAGGGGGCCAGGTAGTGGTTCACCTGGTTAAGTGTACACACTATAGTGCTCAAGGACCGGGGTTTAAGCCACTGGTCCCCACCTGCAGGGAGAAAGCTTCATGAGTGGCAAAGTAGGGCTGCAGGTATCTCTCTGTCTCTTTCCCTATCTCCCCCCTTCTCAATTTCTCTATCCAAAATAAATAGATAGATAGATAGATAGATAGATAGATAGATAGATAGATAGATAGACTAGGAAAAGGAGAAAGACAAACCTTCTGAGACCTAGTAGCATACTAATGGAGAAAGTCGTCTATCTATCTATCTATCTATCTATCTATCTATCTATCTATCTATCTATCTCCAGGGTCATTGCTGCACTATGAATCCACTACTCCTAGAAGCTATTTTTTCCCTTTTGTTGCCCTTGTTTTCGTATCATTGTTGTTACTGCTGTCATTATTGTTGGATAGGACAGAGAAAAATTGAGAAAGGAGGGGAAGACAGAGGGGGGAGAGAAAAATAAACACCTGCAGACCTGCTTGAGTGCTTGTGAAGCAACCCCCCTGCAGGTGGGGAGCCAGGGGCTTGAACCAGGATCCTTATGATTTGTGCCACATGCACTTAACCCACTGTGCTGCCGCCCGACCCCCAAAGTTCATTTTTTAACAGTGATATCACAGACTCAGGAGTTCAAGTGACGTGTTTTATTGTAAGAAGACTCTGATGATGGTGTTTGTCCATAGATGACTTTTAATATTAGAGAATGTAAAGAGACCTGGTATTTTGACACTTGACCTGATCCAGCACCCTCAAAAAGGATTCACCCAGCCCCCTCACCTACAGAAATGTAATCTCTGACAAAGGTGCCAAGACTATTAAATGGGGAAAGGAGAGTGTCTTCAACAAATGGTGCTGGAAAAATTGGGTTGAAACATGCAGAAGAATGAAACTGAACCACTTTATCTCACCAGATCCAAATGGATCAAGGACCTGGATGTTAGACCAGAAACTATCAAATACATAGAGGAAAACACTGGTGGAACACTTTCCCACCTAAACCTCAAGGAAATCTCTGATGATACAAACCCAGTTGCAAGGAAGACTAAAACAAAAACAAATTAACGGGACAATATCAAATTGAAACGCTTCTACACAGCAAAAGAAACCACTACCCAAAGAGACCCCTTAAAGAATGGGAGAAGATCTTCATATGCCATACATCAGACAAGAGGCTAATAACCAAAATATATAAAGAGCTCACCAAACGTAGCAACAAGGAAATAAAATAGCCCAATTCAAAAGTAAGGAGAAGATATGAACAGAATATTCACTACAAAAGAGATACAAAAGGCCACCAGACATATGAAGAATTGCTCCTAGTCACTGATTGTCAGAGGAATGCAAATAAAGGCAACAGTGAGACACCACCTCACCCATGAGAATGTCATAACATCAGAAATGACACCAACAACAAATGCTAAAGAGGTTGTAGGGACAAAGGATCCCTCCTGCCCTGCTGGTGGGAATGTAAAGTGGTCCAACCCCTGTGGAGTTGCACACCCATCCAAAAAGCACACCCATCCAAAAAGATATGTGCACACTTATGTTCATAGCATCACAATTTGTAATAGCCAAAACCTGGAACTAACCCAGTTGCCCAATAACAGATGAATGGCTGAGTAAGTTGTGGTATATATACACAATGGAATACTACTCAGCTACTAAGAATAATGAACCATCTTCTCTGACCTATTGTGAATGGAGCTAGAAGGAAGTATATTAAGTGAAATAAGTCAGAAAGACAAAGATGAGTATGGGATGATCCCACTCATAAACAGAAGTTGAGAAAGAAGAACAGAAAGGGAAACTCAAAGCAGAATCTGACTCAGTTTGGAGTAGGGCACCAAAGTAAACATCTACCTTCACCCTCTATCTGTGGGTGGAGGGTGAGGGTAGATGTTCAGCTTCACTGGGAGGGGGGGGACACAGACCTTTGGTGGTGGGAATAGTGTTCATATACACTCCTATTAACTTATAATTAATATGAGAGGGGAAATAGATTGAATGTCTCAAACTTTTTGATGCATAGACCATAAGTATATGTCCCTTCAATCTAAGGACTTTAAAGACTTCAAATTGGTAACCAGACTGAATTTTAACAAAGTGGTCTCAAATTGTTAATACATTTCTAGTAATGACATGTTCTTTGAAATAGTAAATCTTCTAAAAGCTTAGACAAGGGAAAACAGAAACAACTGGTGGCATTAATATCTAAGATACAGCTATATGTAAATAGCATAAAAGGACATAAATTATGGTGAGGTCTTGTATGATACAGCAAATGCTAACAAAAGAGTTTTCAAAGTTAAGCCAATTGCCAAATAATTTGATGATAACAATAACTATCTATTGCCTTCTTAAACCCTTAGACAGCAGGAACCTTCCCCTTTCTCTATAAAGCCCTTATTTCTCCCAAGCCTGCCTGGAACCTCTCACTTTCCTGCATGCTTGTCCCAATTCATACCAACTGATACTGCATCTGCTGATCCCAACCTAATCAATGCAACCAGTACCACCTCTGCATGTTACACTTTGGACTGCATCCAGAGATGTCAGGTGTGGAATGTCAACCCTTCAGCTTCATTACACTAGTGAGACCTTTCCTAGCTCGCAGGACTCCTTAATTCCACGTCAGGTGGTGCACTTCTTAACAAAACCTCAAAACCTAGATATAAACCAAGGCCCATGAAATAGGCCCTGTAAATGTATCCATAAGTTAGGGGAAAATATAAACCTTAAAGGAAAAGTGCATAATAGCATTGAGTCAATAAATGAAGCAAGCAAGCAGAAAGAGCTAAAAAGACACCATGAAGTACCTAATGAAACAGTTTCTACTTAGACTTAGATACCCTTCTCACCTACTTCCTATTACATGTTACTCAATCACTCCAGATCTAATCTTGTCAAAGTAAGGACTACAAAAGTTGAATAAGGGCAAGAGACCAGCATACTTTAATGATGACTCTTTAGTCACTACCAGGCCACCCCATCACCTGGGGCCCTAGTCAGGGAGTCCTGAGATTCCTACACAGACATGATGGGACTAGTCCTCTTACAGATCCCTGTCACCACTGTCACTGGTCATCTCCATCAGGCACAACATAATGGACCCCTCTGTGGGTCCCTATAGGACCTTGTCCTCAATGTGGATCAACAATGGTAGTAATGTTTCAGTCTTTGAAGGGAGGTTGAACAACATACTCTACCTAATACCCAAGGAAGATGGGTCCTGAAATTAGTGCAGCCTAGTATGTTCCATGCCGTGACCACAGAATGTGAGCTTAGGTCTACAGGGATGCAGAGGTTACATAGGCTCCTGTGCTGAATATGGGGTCTACAGTCAACAATATTTATATACTTTTCCCATATTTGGGAACTACTCTCTTCCCTGATACAGCTTTCTAGTCCTTTTTCCAACTATGACACCATCTCCCCAGACAATAACTTAGGTCACCCACATGTTAGATGTTAAGCTTAGGCAAAAACTAGTAAAGTCATGGGCCCCTTGGAATGTATCTAAAATAGACCTACTAGCTTCTTCCAAAATGGAGACCCCAAATCTTCATCTGCAATATTCTTGCCTTTAGGTTCATGATTAGCCAACAATTTGTTCTGCTTTATATGTTAACTCTTTTTCAGCCACCAGATGAGTTCCAGATGATACCATGATGCCAACCTGACTTCCCTGGGCAGATGACCCCACCATGTGTCCTGGAGCCCCGGCCTCCCCAGATCCCTGCCCCACTAGGGAAACAGAGAGACAGGCTGGGAGTATGGATCGACCTGTCAATGCCCATGTTCAGCGGGGAAGCAATTACAGAAGCCAGACCTTCCACCTTTCTGTACCCCATAATGACCCTGGATCCAAGCTCCCAGAGGGATAAAGAATAGGGAAACTATCAAGGTAGGGAATTGGATACCAAGTTCTGGGGGTGGGAACTGTGTTGAATTATACCCCTCCTATCCTATAGTATTGTCAATATTTTCATTTTATAAATAAATTTTTTTAAATAAGGGAGATTAGAGGATTGTGGTGGCTGACCCAGTCAAGTGCATGTTACCATTTGAGAAGACTGGGCTCAAGTCCATGGCCCCCACCTGCAGGAGGGGTGTGTGAGAGAAGCTTCACCTGTAGTGGAACAGTGCTACAGGTGTCTCTCCTTCTCTGGCTGTCTCTCTCCTCTTCTCCTTCTCCCTCTCTCACACTTTATCAAAACAGAAAAATAAAGAATAAAAAAATGGTCACCAGGAGCAGTGGAGTTGTGCAGGTGCCAAGCCTAAGTGATAAATCTAGTGGCAATAAATAAATGGCAGGGGGAAGATTAGAAGACTTGCTTCTTTGACACATAACTACACTACCTACATCTAAAATGCTGAAAAGGGGAAATTTCATAGAGAGACCTGTGACTCACAGAAAGGCACACCAAAGAATTGGGAGGGGAGGGGAGGGGAGGGGAGGGGAGGGGAGGGGAGGGGAGGGGAGGGGAGAGGAGAGGAGAGGAGAGGAGAGGAGAGGAGAGGAGAGGAGAGGAGAGGAGAGGAGAGGAGAGGAGAGGAGAGGAGAGGAGAGGAGAGGAGAGGAGAGGGGAAACAAACAAACAAACAAGCTGGGGCTCAATGCTTATATTCTTGATGGCTATATTTTATAGAAGGTGAAAGAAAAGGGAAGAGAGGGGAGACACATCTGCCATCACTGTTCCACCACTTGTGAAACTTCCTCTCTGTAGGTGGGAACCAGAGGCTTGAACCCAGGCCCTCACACATGGTAACATGTATACTATACTAGGTACTCTTTCCACAAAATACCAATTTTACTTGAAAATATGACAAAATAGACAGTAGAGTTTTCAGACTTAAGCATTTATTTAATAGGCATCTTCTTGAAAATGAATTAAGTGAGCCCAATACTTCAAGGAAAGTAATGGACAATGAGAAAGCTGAGTCTTCTAGCAAAAACTAGGATTTTGGGAAACGTGCAGCTACTGCTCCGATCAGCTTCCTAACACCTAAAGAAGTGAGAACTGAAGTGTTATTAAAGAAAGTTGTTTTTAAATATTGTTTCAGAGAAGTATGTCAACATTTGAAAGAACTGGAGAATCCATTGTACCACTGTTTCCTAGTGACCTGTGATATTACCAAGTCAAGCACATGGAATGAGCTGTTCGAAGTTCAAAATAAACCAGTGAACTATTTGTTATGTATTGGAGGACTGAAAAAGGCATAGATTTGGCTCATATGCAGCAAATAACCTCCAAAAACAATGATTCTCTGGAAGAATGCCAGCAATTACCCGAGAAAGCTCTAAGAAGCTCTCTCCCGGGGGCCAGGTGGTGGTGCACAGGGTTAAGCACATGTAGTGCAAAGCACAAGGACTGGTGCGAAGATCCCGGTTCAAGCCCCCGGCTCCCCACCTGCAGGGGGTCACTTCACAAGTGGTGAAGCAGGTTTGCAGGTGACTATCTTCCTCTTCCCTTCTCTGTCTCCCTTCCTCTATCAATTTCTCTCTGTCCTATCCAACAACAACAACAATGGGGGAAAAAAGATGGCCACCAGGAGCAGTAGTACAGGTACTGAGCCCAGCAATAACCCTGGAGGAAAAAAAGAAGAAAAAAAAGAAGCTCTCTCCCTCAGCAACCACACAAATCTATGTGAGGCAAAATTTTTTTCACATATTTCCACTGGAAATTACTGGAGCAGAAGCAGGTATGAGAATCCATCTAGCTTTCATTGACCTTGATGTGAAAATGATTTATCAAAATGTTAAAAAAAAATAAAATAACTTCTCACCCATGTCTCTTTGTTGTTTAGAAAGTACAGTTATCCTGAAACCAGAAAGCTTGAGAAATGCTGATCTACCTGAAGAGCTCCACTTTTTAATATATATATTTAATCTACTTACTAATGAGAAGAAAAAAGAGAGAAAGAACTAGAGCATCACTCAGAAATATATAGCAGAGGGATTAAACCTGGGACCGTATGCTTGAGAGTCTAACCCTTTAACTCCTGTGCCATTTCCCAGCTGGGTCTCAGGCCTTTTGGAAGAGCATAAAAGGTGAAGGTCATAGTTAACAATTTGTTTGGCTTTATATGTTAACTCTCTTTTCAGCCACCAGGTTCTAGATGCTACCGGACATGATGCCAACCAGACTTCTATGGGCAGACGACCCCACCAATGTGTCCTGGAGCCCTGCTTCCCCAGAACCCCACCCCACTTGGAAAAGAGAGAGACAGGTTGGGAGTATGGATCGACCTGTATGCCCATGTTCAGCGGTGAAGCAATTACAGAAGCCAGACCTTCCATTTTCTGCACCCCATAATGACCCTGTGTCCATACTCCCAAAGGTATAAAGAATAGAAAAGCTATCAGGAGAAGGTATGGGATATGGAGTTCTGGTGGTGGGAACTGTGTGGAGTTGTACCCCTCTTATCCTATGGTTTTTGTCAGTGTTTCCTTTTTATAAATAAAAAATTTAAAAAGGTCAGGGTCAAATACAAGAAGATTCATGGCCTGGGAAGTGGCACAGTGGATATAGTATCCGACTTGCCAACAAGTGTGACCACCAGCATCACACACGCCAGTGTTGCTGTTTTTTTGTTTGTTTTTTCTCATGCATAAATAAATCTAATTTTAAAAAATATATTGAAGAGAGGTGACTAGATATCTAGTTTGATTTTCTTTGTACTTCATTCCGAGCTGGATTTTCTTCAGTCTAAATCTAGGAGAAATTATTCTTTCATGCTATTATCATGCTCTTTAGTTCATATTGCTTGTGATTCCACCAGGATAGATACTGAAAAGTTGCTAATTCAAAGCACAATGAAAAAAAAAAAACCAAAAAACAAAAAACACTGTAGAGGGAGAATGCAACCAGGGTCTACAGAAAACTTCAAAGTTAACACATGACACTTTGCTCCAAGGCAAACTCACTCTTCACACAGTACAGGTTACTAGGCTTCCACTTAATAAAAGATGGGATCAGAGGAGAATTAACTATAAAATTTAAACTGTAACTGAGGCTTATTTATCCTGTATAATGGATTTTAAAATATTTAATTATTTAAAGAGAAAAAAATCAGAGCACTGTTTAACTTTGGCCTAAGGTGGTACAAGAGATCGAACTTGTGACACTTCAGGCATATAAATTCAGTACTCTAATAGGCTGAACTATCCTCCTGGCTGTGTATGATGAATTTTAGTTTTATTTTTCAAGATATGTTTATAGTATGTTATAAGCAGGCATTGATGGCTTTAAGTAGATTATTCAAAATAGTCTATAAAAATTGCATGATTTATCTTGACAAGCTTTTCTTGAGTATCTTTCATATTCAAAATAAACACTAAGGGATTAGGATAGTGGTTATCCAAAACGACTCTCATGTCTGAGGCTCACAGGTCCCAGGTTCAATCACTAGCACCACCATAAGCCAGAGCTGAGCAGTGCTCTGGTAAAGAAAAAAGAGAAGGGAAGGAAAGGGGAGAAGGGAGGGGAGGAGGGGGATAAACAACAACAACAAAAAAAAAGTGAGAAAAAAAACCTTCAAAACAGTTGTGTGGCCAGGGAGACAGCACAGCAACAGTATATCATATTAGCAAGCTGTAAGTCCCAGGTTCAATCCCCAGCACCACCATATGCCTGAGTTGAAGTCTCTCCCTTCCCACCTCATGAAAATAAATAAATCTTTAAAATTCATAAAAATCGTACAAGAGTGAGAAAATAAGCACTGTGCAGGCAGTAAGACGGCAAAATTGCCCATCCTTATAGAACACAGACACACAATACAGAATGGCCTCTATAAAAGGCCAGTCTGCAGCTTACTCCATCTGAAACACAAAAGGCACCACCATCTGCTTAGCATACTAACCGAAAACCATGTACTAACTGCTGAAGTTTTCGATTTTGAAACAGAAAATATTTTGCTGGGTATATAGCTCCCCTTATACAAAATGGAACCTTGGTCTTTCAAACCTGCATTTGAACTCACTACATTTCAAAGGCTGATTTAAGATCTACCATAAGGACAGATGGACTTTATAAACACTCTTGATGTTAATGAACCACATGTTTGCCATTATACTGTGTTAAGGTTGTAAACTAAGTCAGAACATGCTATCACATAGTCATGTGTGGTATCCAGTTCACTTGTCCATTGGGCTCATTCTTCTTTTTTTTTTCTTAATTTTTTTTTTCATTATCTTTATTTATGTATTGGACAGAGGCAGCCAGAAATGGAAAGGGATGGGGAAGATAAAGAATGAGAGAAACAGAGAGACACTTGTAGCCCTGCTTTACCACTCATAGAGCTTCCCCCCATAGGTGGGGACCAGGGCCTCGAACTCTGTAACACAGTATTGTAACCTGTATTGTAACACGAGCGCTCAACCAGGTACACCACCACCTGGCCCTCGTTTGTTATTTAATAACTGCTATATGTTTGGTTCCATGATGAACACTAGGGTCAGAGTATGATTAAGACAGAGAAGGTTCTCACTCTCTGGGGAGACAACATTCAGCAAACAATGGAATAAGTGAGACAGCTGGTCACCACCAAAGGGGTTTCACTGGGATTCCCACAGTATGAACTAGAAAACTCCTCTGAGTCTCTATAATAGGTTAACAGCAATGACTTAATATAAACATCACACAGACTCTCTTAGCCTTGGGATTTTAAAGGAAAGACCAGAGAACTGTCAGTGTGCAGATTTTTCTGGTGGCGTCAAAACTAAGCAGGTCAGAGTCCCAAAAGGGACAAATTACCTCTAGGGAAGGGGAAGAAATGACATAGATATCTCAGCCCTGATTCTGAGTCGAGTCACTAGCCATCAACTTTTCTTAGTGACAATAACTGATTCCCCTATAATTAAATTTTGTGATAGTATCAAACTAGGCTGCTAAACTGAGTGGACATAAAGTGGGTTGGCAGGCTATTTGGTGAGTTCTCTGATTTTATAAGGTGGAAGAATTCCAGGACCATCAGTCTATAAATTAAACTAAGAATTGTTACATCAACTTTTACATTTGTAAGACTCTTTAACATTATGAAAAAAAATCCAATCCTTCTTGAAGATTTATATTTTTGATGTCCAAAGAAATACTTTATAAATATGTTTCATTTATTAAACAAACAAACAAACAAACAAAAACCTGCTTTTGGGGGCGGAGCTAAGATGGTGACTCCAAGACAAGGCATGGCCAGAGCTCTGCAAGGAGGCTGCTACAAAACTAGGAAGTTCGGGTGAAGGTAGGAATTCTGGCCACCAGGTTCCAGATGCTACCATGATGCCAACCAGACTTCCCTGGGCAGACAACCATACCAATGTGACCTGGAGCCCCGCTTCCCCAGAACCCCACCCCACTAGGAAAAGAGAGAGACAGGCTGGGAGGATGGATCGACCCATCAACGTCCATGTTCAGTGGTGAAGCAATTACAGAAGCCAGACCTTCCACCTTCTGTACCCCATAATGACCCTGGGTCCATATTCCCAGAGGTATAAGAATAGGAAAGCTATCGGGGAGGGGATGGGATACAGAGCTCTGGTAGTGGGAACTGTACCCCTCTTATCCTATGGTCTTGTTAAGTGTTTCCATTTTATAAATAAATATTTTTTTTTAAAAAGAAGAAATGGGGAAAATAGATATAAATATAGTTATAATTAGACATTTATAGAGTCAGCCCATATCTGTGACCTTGGGAGAACAACTGCAGTTTCCAGTGGAGGAGATGGGACACATCTCCTCCACACACATTGTTTTCCTTTAAAGCATCTGTCAAAAATAATATACTCCATGCTTGTTCATACGTATATTACTAGCCACAATCATTTCTGTGTGCTTCACACATTATCTCTCTCCTCTCTTTAAACACACACACACACATACACTTACTTTCTCTCACTCTCTCTCTCTCAGTCTTTTTTTTTTTTCAGTTAGTCTATATACAGGCCACATCTCCCCCAACACTAAATTTTGCCTTCACATCCTCTGCTAACTGCTTCAAGTATGGATTCTGTTCTGATGACTGCGTCATAACCACAATCTTAAATCACCAACGACCTCCATGTGGATGCAGGCCAAATGAGTTTTTACTTCTCATCTCTGGGAGCTGTGCTCCATCACATTCAGCTGACCACTTCCTCTTTGAACTCTTCTTCTTCTAGCTCTCCGTTTTCAAAGAAAATAAATAAGCTGATTTCCCCCCTCCTGCTTTTCCTCTGATCATTTCCTGTTTCCCTGTGAGCCCCTCGCCCTTCCTATACGGTTACTTTAAATCTCATGGGGCTTAGTTTTGCTCTTATTGTCTTTGGAAAATGAGCCTGAAATAATTCAAAATGTATTTTGAGCAGAGAGGTCAATGGGATTAAATTCCAAGATGGATACTTGAAAGATAAGACATTTGAATGTTAAAGCTCTCTGAAAAAGTAAGTTGTATGGAAGTGACCAGAAGCACATTCTGGAGCCAGACCTTGTAGGTTAAAATCCAGCTCTGCTATCCTAAGCAATGACATTCCAGGCAAACTAATAAACATCTCTGCTCAGTTTGCCCTCTGGAACATACACCCACCTCATAGGGAGACTGTGAGGATTAAAGCCTGGCACACAGTAAGCACTATGGAAGTGATTACCCCATAAATTACAAAACCACCAGCCAATGAAAAAAATCAAGCCCATTAATTTATGGGCCCACCCTGAAATCTGACCTTCTATGCCTTGTATTAGGGTTGTTATTCAAAATGTTTAGTAGTTCCACTAGATTGAGTAACTTTGAAGGGCTGAGCAAAATATGACAAATTTCTTGTAAAGAAGGTAGTGTTCATACATATAGACATGCATGTGCACACACACAGACACAAATAGAAGGCAAGTGTAGATTTCTGGAGCTAGAAGGAAAATACAAATCTACTCTAATGTTATCACTGTACATAAGGGAGAACATAAGGGAGACTAAGTGATTTGTCCAAAGGGGTGTGTACACACGTACACACACACACACACACAAACATATAGATGAACAGTGAAACTGGGGCTAGAACATGGGTCTCTGAAGTCTGCATTTTAAAGGGCCAACTCAGTGGTACAGCAGCTAAGGCATAGGACTCGCACTCCAGAGACTGTAGGTTCAATCCCTACCACTGCCAAGAAACCTTTGAAAACATTTTCCCCTTAACATAGTCACAATGTAAATAAATATTCTTTGTAAGAATGTAGCCCTGCTTTTGGAAAATTAGAGTAAGGCTGAAATCTGGTGAGAAAGAAACTACTAGAATACCCTGTTCTCTCTCTCTCTCTCTCATATAGAGACAGAGGTAGCAGAGAGGGAGAGAGAGTTAAAAAAAAAAAAAAAAAAGACCATAGGCATGCAGCTTCCTCTGATGTGATGGGGGCTGGGCTTGAATCACAGCGCACTTTCCTGGTGAACTATTTCACTAGCCCCATTTCTTAATATTAAACCCCACCTTTCTTCAAGGCTACAGCAGAATTCCTTCTTGAAGGATTCTATTTCACAGCTACAGTTATCAAAGCAAACTCAATGTTTTAAAATGATGAAAGTCATTTTAACATTTAAGAAAAATGACCTTTGTTTCTAAACCTTGCTTCTCAGAATCTTTTAGACTATGGAGCATAAAAAATAAATTTGAAGAGGACCAGCAAAATAGTTCACCTAGATAGTATGCTGCTTTGCCATGTGAGTGAAGTGACCCAGGCTCAAGCCCAGCCCCTTCCTTGGAGGAAGCTTCAGTGCTGTGGTTTCTCTCCCCGCCCCTTCTGAATAAGTCAGTTTAAAGTGGTGAAACCCTCGTGATTGGTGATGGTGAGGAGTAATAATAATGTCAAGGACCTGCAAAAAAAAAATCTTACATGGATAGTGAGTTGCTTTTTGCCATGTGTACCTGTCTAGGTTTGAGCCCAATCCTCAGCACATTGAAGGAAACCTTGGTGCTGTGATTTCTCCCCCTCTTTCTCTCTCACACTCTCTGAAAAAAAAAAGTCAGCCTTGAGTAGTGAAGTACCACAGCTGCCTTGCAAAAATAAATTAAAATAAAATTAATAAGGTGAAAGGACACAGCATGGGTTTGGTTTACTAAGGACTAGCTCTGCACTGCCCCTAGAGCATAGCAATAGACCAAACAGGAGAACTCACATCCCTGCATTGAGAGAGCATGTGGCCTCCAAAGGCTGGTTCACCAAATCCATTTGAACCACACATTAGAAAGGCTTCAAAAACTAAGCACACCAGCAGGGAATGGCCAGAACACTGTCCTGATTCATATTATCTATCCACCATCCCAAGGACTTAAAGACTAGGCATTATTCATAAGGTCTAAGCTCTTTTTGCCCATGGCTCTTCTATATGTGAGTTGAGTTGCATGAACTATTGAAGCAGTTACTGTTTGCAACCCAACAGCCCAAAGACAAGAAATGTTTTCCTATGGTAGCTAACAATCTGTTCCAGAGCCAAGGAACAAATGACTAAATTCCCTAAAACCACACAACAGTAACTCATGTTTAACAAGGAGCTGGAAGATCAAAAGTTTCTGATCTCAGGGATCTGGCATCCCAGGCACAGTCTCCTTGGCAGAACCCTTTACCCACACAAAGCCACTCTGCTCCAGGAAAAGTGTGCTAGAGGACCCTTCATTACAACGGTGTTGATTTTGATTTAGCAACTTCCGTTTTGAAATACAGCAAAGATAGTCTCCATACACCCCCCACAATTGTTTGAAAAAGAAACTAGAAACTCTCAGAGCATCTATATTCTAGCCCCTGCTGTGAAAAGTGAAGCCTTAAAATCATAATCTTTATGGCTGCTAAGTTATTCTTAACTGCTGTGAAAAATGTCAACTAAACTTAAGATGCTCAATCTACAATCATTAACTTAGCCAACTAGAGAAAGAAAACTGTAATAGTTACACAACCATTTCAGCAAAACTGACCAGCAGGTATGACAATGAAATGGGGTTGCCTTTGGAAGAATAGTTATTTTTTTCTTTACACATTTTACAATTTACCTCAAAGATAGCATCAAAATATGAGAAGGAAAAATTCTACTACATTAAATTAGAACCCCTTAATTATTATCCTAACTCTATTGCTTACTTTCTGTGTCCCCAGAAAGCCCGAGTTTCTCTTTCTCTCAGAAAGTCCATATGTAGGGCAAGGGAGATAGCATAATAGTTATGCAAAGAAACTTCCATGCCTGAAGCTTTTAAGTACCAGGTTCAAACCCTAGCACTACTATGAATCAAAGCTGAGCAGTGCTCTGGCACATATATCTTTTTGTATCTTTCTCATTAAAATAAAAGAAATAATTTTATATTTTAAAAGTCCATCAGTAAATTAATACTACAACTACTTTATTATACACAAGAAATTAACAAGATGATTTATGTCAAAAAAGTTTGTAAAACTAAAATGGTGGTATGCATTCAAGGTGTCGGTATTAGTATATAAATGAATTAAGAAAGAAGAGGCATAAAGAGAATCAACTGATAAAAAATCACTAGGGAATTTGGTTAAGTGGACACTCTATTTTTGATAATGTGCCTAATTTAAACCTGAATAAAAATTTATTTTACAGTGAGTTAAAAATCAGAGAGAGCCTTCTAAGTAACATTATTTTAAGTCTCTCTTCTGAGATAAGACTTTCTAAATGCATCTTTCCAAAGCCTTTATTCACATTTTTTTTTCCTAGCTAGAAAAAGAATTTGGCTAAAATGCCATGAAAATAGAGATAATTAAAAAAAAAAAAAAATGGCCCAACTCCAAGATTCACTTGTGTAGTGAAGTTCTAAAACAAAAGAATCTGTATCCTTTATAAACTCCCCAATTTCCTCTGAACACTAATAAACTCCCTCTTGCCTCTGGAGATTTTATATATCATGATGGGTACTAAATAGAAATTTCCAAGAGAGAAACAATATGCATTAAGAAAACTTGCCACTCGTATAAGCATTTCATGCTAATCTACATATTAATTTGGAGAACAGCACTATGCTGGGTTGTTTTTTCTGTTGGCCTACCATGGGAATAGACCTTTGAAAAATACTTTGACCCAGTGATAGCACCAGTCAGTCTTCCCACAATAATCAGATTCAACAACATTCAGATCCCCTCTCTGTCTGTGGAATCAACATGAAAATATGTGAAGACAATGAAGCTGTTACTATGTTGGGGATTCTAGATCAGGATTCTAGTTTTTCATTAGCAAGCCCAGTACAAGGCGCACAGATGAAGCCAGGCCCGTAAGTGTGTTGCCTTCCCATATCTCTCACAAAAGATGCTGATAATCCAGGCTACCCTACAATCCAAGCATGTATGATAGGTCTAACATCTCTGAGAAAGAAGAGCCCAAGAAAGGATGGAAATACCCAAACAAATACTTTAAAAAAAAAATTTTTTTTGCCTCCAGGGTTATTGCTGCGGCTTGGTGCCTGCACTACACCTTTTGTGAAGCAACACCCCTGCAGGTGGGGAGCTGGGAGGTCTAACCGGGACCCTTACACCAGTCCTTGTGCTTCGTGCCATGTGCACTTAACTTGCTGCACTACTGCCCGGTCCCAAAAAATACTCTTGCTGCGATGCACAAAGCACTCAGAGAGAGAAGCATCTTGGAGGCTGGCATTTACCTTAAGCTTAAGTTTACCGTGTATGGGTGTGTGGGCATGTGCATATGTGGGTGTTGGTATATGAATTTGAAACAGGTGAAAACACCCTTTTTAAGTGTCTGCTTTTGGTACAACAGGAAGACACTGAAAACAGAATATATAAAAGAAAGAAAATATGTTCCAAAATTCAGCAACCATTTCATTTGAAAAAGAGACTGAAAATGAGAGTGAAGATAATATCGTGAATGGCATTTGGTTGTCTGAATCAGAGACCCTGTTCTCAATGGGAAATTATTCCTGGAAGTTATAATAGTTCCTCTCTAGCTTTTTGAATAGATATGAGAAAAATCTCTGCTGATAGTACTACAATATTTACTGGCATGAGAGATAAAGGAAATATCACTTCCCTATTTTTTTTTCTGTTGGTATGCTTCTAGTTCTGCTTCTGGGATCCCTTCTGTTACACTGCTTGACATTGTGGTATATTTACATGGTCATTCTGTTACACTGGTTTGGTCTCACTCCCCTGCCTCCGGGAGATTTTGGTTTAGTCCTTGCTGGTTCACGCTCTTTTCCTTCTCCCTGCCCCTATGGACGTAATCCCCTTGGTTCCTGACGCTGCCGCCGGAGAAGGATGCAGGACAGAATGGGATTGTGATTAGATTAGATTAGATTAGATTAGTTTAGTTTTTTGAAGCGTATACCGCTCGCTCGTCAATAAAGAAATACTGCTTCTCCGCTCAGCCACGAGTCTCTGGTTGTCTGCGAAGCCAGCCCAGCGAAAACAACAAAATGGTGCCCGAACAGGGACAAGAATCTCGGCTCCACACATATGCAGCAGACCAAAGGAGATCAGATAAGTAAAGCCACCGTGGCCTGCCTTTCTACTTATGAAGAGGTTTTCAAAAGGCTCTACTCTTTCTTCATGAGACAGTTTCTCTGTCTCTGGAACATTTCGCTATGGGCCACATTCTGGTTTCCACCCGCCGCCGGCCTGTGGAGCCTGCTCGCCGCCATGGGGCATGGGGTGTTGGGCGTGGGCTCCCTCCACACTGCTCGGCTGCCGGGGTCAGGGCTGCGGGCAAGGCGGGCAGGGCTGCAGGCCATACTGGGCCCTGCCCTGGGGCACCTCGGCCCACGCCTTCTGCACGGCTGGCCCGCTCGCCCTCCTGCTATGAAGTCTGGGCAGATCCCGGACCGCCCGGAGACTGCGGGCTCCCTGCCGGGACTGGGGCCCCTGGCTGAGATCCCCAGCTCGGCTCTGATGGCAGAGGAGCTAGAATATGCAGACATCCATGCAGTGATCACACCCCTGCAATTCCTGGAAGTGAAGTTGCGCAAGAGGCCACCTAAGGATAACACACCCCCCAAACAATTAAGACAGTACAGATCTAAATTCGTGTTTAAAATGACATGTCTTCGTAACAAAAGTTTTTCTCCTTGTGTATTAAAGGCCATGTTTATGTGTGTGTTTGAAATTTGGTAAACATTAACTTTAAGGTTAGAAATGTAACTTTAAGGCTACATTCTTACTAGGCAAAGTTAAATGAAAAAAGTTTTCAACATAATTCTCATAAAGGTAAAATTAACTGACATTTAAAGTCTGAGGTAAAAATTAGTTAAAAATCAATATATTTTAACTAATTTGGTCTAAAAAACCTGCACACACCTAGGGTGTGTCTCCATCTTATACGGGTGTAACAAAAGGTAAAAAAAAGACATTGACATGTAAAGCTCTCAAATACCTTCTTAGAGATATAACCAGCCCAGGCGAACGATAGATTGCACAATGGTTATGCTAATGATTCTCATGCCTGAGGCTTTTAACCATGGGTCTTCTGTTTACCTTTGACATTTTATTGAGTTTAAACTGTTTAAACAACCTTAAAATCATACTAGAAAGGACTTCCAATTATAATGGAGTTATCAATTATAGTAAACTTCTAACCTGCTACAAGTTTTGTTTCACAAGTAAGTGAATTACAGCTGTCAAGTCCTCTACAGAAAAGCGGAATTCCAGCGGCTGACCTTCCTCATGCAACATTTCACCCCCTGGCATTTCTTCTGTGGTCATCTACTTTGGACTGGCACTTCTTAGGACTCACTGGTACACCTCTTGGACACTTTACACAACTCTACAGCAGCTTCCCTTTATGCTGCTGGGTTTCTCAAGGACTGCAGCCAGCTGCCTTGGGACTCTATAGGCCACACACAGCCCTCCTTGCTAGGTAATGCCCACAGAGGCAGGAAACGCCCGTTGAGGCATGAAGTGCCCCCAGAGGCAAGAGATGCCCGAGGCAGGAAATGTCCTTTAGCTTGATAAGCCTTGCCCACAGAGGCAAGAAACGCTCCCCTCAGGCCTTCCCTTGGCATCACACTGGTTCTTGTTGCTCTCTTACTTGTTCCCCCATGTCTTGTGCCAGTTTTTTTTTTTTTTTTTGAAAATGACTATACGATATAGGTTTCTGTTCACCCCACATTCCTGATACTATGGTCAATGAGTTAAAAAGAAAAGGGGGAATTGTTGGTATGCTTCTAGTTCTGCTTCTGGGATCCCTTCTGTTACATTGCTTGACCTTGTGGTCTATTTACATGGTCATTCTGTTACATTGGTTTGGTCTCACTCCCCCTGCCTCCAGGAGATTTTGGTTTAGTCCTTGCTGGTTCGCGCTCTTTTCCTTCTCCCGGCCCCTATGGACGTAATCCCCTTGGTTTCTGACGCTGCCGCCAGAGGAGAAGGATGCAGGACAGAATGGGGTTGTGATTAGATTAGATTAGTTTTTTGAAGCATATACCCGCTTGCTCGTCAATAAAGAAATACTGCTTCTCCGCTCAGCCATGAGTCTCTGGTCGTCTCTGTCTCCCACCCGCGAAGCCAACCCGGTGAAAACAACATTTTCCATTATCTTTTCTCCCCCTTTGAAATCACTTTATCCGATTTGACTTGAACTTTTCCTGCATACATTTTTCTGTCCAATGTTCTTCACTTCATTTCGTAATGAATATTTCACCTGCTCCTCCTTGTTTACATGGATGATCATGTGAGGAAATAAGCATTAAACTTATATGGATTTCTTCCTTATTAATACATCACTTAGATCATACTCAAAGTAGCCTGCAAATTTTTAATTTTAATCAAGTTCGTTCTCACTGCACCCAGCTTCAAATCATACTAAAGCAAACCAAGGGGTGGAGGGGAGATTAAAAAAAAAAATACCCCAGGAAAAATGAGTTACAAATGTCAGAAGCTAAAGCTAAACAGAGCCAAATGGCCACTGTGTTGGAGATGAAAAAAAAATTATTATTATTATTACCTGGATTATTGCTAGGGCTCAGTGCCTGCATAAGGACTCTCTCTATCTACCACTCCTTGTGATTATTTTTCTACCTTCCCTCTCCTCTCTTTCTTTTTTAATAGAAACAAAGAGAAATTGAGAGAGAAAGACAGATTACTTCACTGCTTGTGAAGCTTCTCCCCTGCAGCTGGGGATGGGGAGCATGAACTTGGGTCCTTGTGCACCATAACATTCTAACAGGTGTGCTACTTCCAGGACCCTGGAGGAAAAGTTTAAAGAAAAGTCAAATGAATGGGAAAAGATAGGACCGTGGGTGCTCTTTCTGATGGACCTCTAAATCAGTGCTATGGAGAAAATCTCTTCAGCAATTCAAATACAGCAAGAGTAAAGGAATAAGAATGTGTGTGTTGAGGGGGGGGTGTAAATACAAGAAAGAATGAGCTTATTAATAGTATATTAAGCCATCAAATTAGGTGACATCTATCTTTTTTAGATATGAAAATATCTTGCCAGAAAATGGCTCAGGGAGTGGCTGAGAAATTGGGCTTAGGATTTACAACTATGAAGGTTCTATCCATGGCACTGCACATGCCTGACTAGTGCTCTGGTTCTCTTTCTCTCATAGAATAATTACATGAATCTAAGGGGGTGGAGAGGCCCTGTTATAAAACAAGACGAATCCCTAGCACTGCATAAGAACAACAAAAAAGGACAAAATGAGTGAAACTGGGCTTTGGTGCTTTAGTCTCATTAAAAAAAAAAAGGAATAAGACAAGACTATAAGGCTGCTTACTAGCTCTGTTGTGTCGGGTTCATACTAAACAAAACCTTGGGGCTTTGAAATCTCTGCTTTTCTTAATCTGAGAAGCAAGTACACAATCTCAACTATAGTGATTTGCCAATGAAACAGAAACCTTAAATGGAAGAAAAAAAGGTGACAACCCTCTGCCCAAGAAATGATACCATTTGGTCTACTGATGACATTATTAGGAGAATACCAATGATGAAAAATGGAAGAGAAGGCCTCATGGTCATTATCTCTTTCATTTTCATTTTAGCATGAACAGAGGGATTAAGCCAGGATTTAAAGAACCAAATTCCTACTCCATGACATAGCTCACTTTAATGACCATAAACTTCCTCATCCTCACTGCTAAAACAAAACAAAAACACGGATCTTGTCTCTGACTACTCTTATCTAATCAAGTTCAGGTTTGTTTGGTTTGGCTGTTGTACTGGTTTGTGTATGGAGCCAGGGTACCCCATATGTATGATTTTCCCATTCTTTTAATGATGGGAGCCCCATGAGTTGTGTACATATATACATCTATAGGTATGAAACTATATGGCTACTATTTTCATAATACTGTAAACCAATGGTAAATCAGTAAAAAATAATAGAAGAAATCCTTGGTTTAGTGAGATATGTAAACCCCACCCCCTTCCTGCAAATCCACTGGCTCCTAACTTTGTTTTGGGAAAGAAAAAAAAGGAGACAAGTTTAATCTTTCTGGATTTCTACACATAATTCTCTCCTTCTCCTCTGAGGCTGCTGCTGTCTTTCAAACTTGAAAGACTTTTTGTTCTCTTTGTGAAACAAAGCAGCTGCTTCTATAATGTAAGAGAGAAGCTTCACAAGCAGTAAAACAGTGCTACAGGTGTCTCTCTCTCTCAATTTCTCTCTGCATCTGTCCAAAATAAATTAATTAAAATATTAAAAACCCATTATGCTAATCAGAATCACCTTAGTTCAACTTCTGGTGAATTTACCACTCTTCCTGTCTTCCCTTCTATGTCTTATATCCCAAGTATCTTAATGGAATGCAGAATCTGCTGTTAGAGCAGATTTATGCTTTTAGAGGTTGTTTATCTTGATCAGTAAGAGACAATTGAAGTAGAAGTATCTTGTTTGTTTATAATATCGATATAAGGATTATTTGATACATGAATGATAAACAAGTAAATTCAGGCTTCAATACTGCTATCATAGAGGAGAACACTCCTCAGAAAGTTATTATTAACTTAAATGGAAAACTTGTAAGTAGTCCCACACTATTAATAGTGGAGTCATCTAAAATTGATTTTTTTAAAACTACCATTTAATACATTGTTTTGATGCCATCATATTCTAGTGAATTCTACCAAAAACAAAGGGAGTTTTGAAAAGAAATGGAACTGGATGAAGGTATAGTGGGAGAAAGGTAGATATGATTCTCTGATGTATATTTGGTGAGATTTTTCTTTTTTAGGCACAGAAAGTAATATGACAAATACTCTACCAGAAATGATTAACTCGAACACTATTTTGTCTTGTTTTGCTTCAAGTCTTTCATTTTTAAGCAAAAGTAAGTACAAATAAATTAGAGTTTTAGGAGCAGGAAAGACGCAATGCAGAGGCTATGCATATGACTGGCATGTCTGAGGCCTAGAGGCTCTAAGTTCAATACCTAGCACCACCATATTCTGAAACTGAGCAGTGTTCTGGTCTCCCTCAAAAAAATAAATACATTAAAAAAACAAACCTGGGAGTCAGGTAGTAGTGCAGCAAGTTAAGCACATGTGGCGCAAAGCGCAAGGACTGGCGTAAGGATCCTGCTTCAAGCCCCTGGCTCCCCACCTGCAGGGGAGTCGCTTCACAAGTAGTGAAGCAGGTCTGCAGGTATCTCTCTTTCTCTCCCCCTCTCTGTCTTCCCCTCCTCTCTCCATTTCTCTCTGTCCTGTCCAGCAATGATGACATCAAGAACAACAATAATAACCACAACAACAATAAAACAAACAAAAATATCTAAAAAAAAGAAAAACAAAAAACACCTAAATCTGGGGGCTGGGTGGGTGTGCCTGATTGAAAGCAAATATATTACAATGTACAAGGATCCGGATTCAAGCGCCCAGGCCCCACCTGTAGGACCGAAACTTGACAAATGAAGTAGCAGATAGGGAAGACTATCACAGAGCCAAAATAGACATTTATGTTTTCATTTCTCGTGGGATCTAAAGACACAGTATGGCTTTAGGAAGCACAAAAATAAATAAATAAAATCCAGAAGTGGCTTCTACTTTGTAAATATGAATTCTCTGTCTGGCACCAGTCCTGTGTCTATCAAGCTGAACAGTTCAAAGTCAAATGTGAGTTCTAACATTAGACCACTACATTGTTTCTTCTCACATCTCATCAGCTTCTACAGTGCACAATCCAACACCTTGTAAACAGCAGATACATCAAAGTATTTCCTCTATACGTTCAATAGGAACTCACCCTTCTAAATGACACGACGTAAAATGTGTCCCCCCTCCTGCGGATGGCTTCAAAGAAGTCCTGGTAGCTTCGGGGGGACGCATAGTACACTTGAAGCTCGCTCCCTGAATTTCTGCTGGAGTAAGCAAAAGGCAAGTATTCTTACAGCAAGCAAGTACATGGCCTCAAAGACACTTCCCATGCTAAGATAAGATATGCATTCCATCTTGGTAGTTTTCTGGCAGTCAGTTCTACATAAGCATTTTTACTAGCCCAGGGGCTAGTAAAGTTCACTGCACTGAAATTCAAATTCTCATTCTGAAATGGAGCTTTAAGAGGACTAGACAGACAGATGCACTGTCCCGTATGCGTAAATGCTCAATGAAAGTAAGAGAAACTGGAGTGTAGGTCTAAGGCAACTGCAGAACCTGGGGCTCTTGATCTTGCCTTCAGGGTGTGGTGGTCACATCACCATCATCACCTATGTTTCAACATTAGCTAGATGCCAAGCACCATGAGGAGAGCTTCAAATCTAGATCTATCTGACTTATTCTTTACATCAACCCTGAGCAGCCAGGGTTTTGCTGAGTTAGCCTGCTGGAGTCCACAGACTGCTATCTGGCTTCTTCCAGCACCCCACCCTGCAGTCTTAACTGAGGGAGACATGATCCTTGCAGCTGGAGGGAGCTTGGGTAACACATTAGACACCAAAAAGCACAGTACTCCTTTGGAACCTTCCCAAGTCTCCAGCAGTACTGTGTGGTGGGGAACACATTTCAAGTCAAAGATGCAGGCTCTGAGTCTGATCCTGCTGGTTCCACAGCTCTGAAACTTAGTTTCCCTGCCAATCACTAGGAAGCATGGCCTCTACACTCTGATGCTGTGGGATTTGAGAGAAAATGCATGTGAGGCACACTGTAGGATACCTAGCTCAAAACAGACACTCGGAAAGAAATATTCCTTCCCCTGGGCTTATCTAGTGAACACACATTCAGGGCAGGAGAACTGGACTGTGTAAGCCTCACGAGCCCTGTCTGCACCTGTAGCAGGATTTGGGAGCGTTCACCTTCTGGGTTTCTCTAGGCGCACACTAACTGCTCAAAGAAAATCCTGGTGGTTTATGGACTATCTCTGGAGTCACAGACAAGACAAAGCTTAGATGGAAGGAAGTATGCATTCCACCTTGACTAAGCAACCAGAGCCTCCAAACACTTTCTTACCTGATAGTGGTGGTGTCTGTATACTGGACAGCCATAAGCTGGGAGTTGGAGCCCTGCTCCAGAGCACCCTGGAAGAGAAGAATAAAAGGGTCAATCCATACAATGAAACTATGCCAGTACCTGCCAACGCTGATTCATCCTATACACGACTACTGAACTTCTGTTAAAATACTTCTGATCTGGCCTAGGAGGTGGTGCAGTGGACAAGGGTGTTAAGCACACAAGCAGGGGGTCGTGCAATAGCATAGCAGGTTAAGTGCACATGGCACAAAGCACATGGACCGGCATAAGGATCCCAGTTCAAGCCCTTGGCTCCCCACCTGCAGGGGGGCCACCTCAGGAATGGTGAAGCAGGTCTACAGGTGTCTGTCTTTCTCTCCCCCTCTGTCTTCCCCTCCTCTATTGATTTCTCTCTGTCCTATCCAATGACATCAATAACAACAACAATAATAATCATACAACGATAAAACAACAAAAGGGAACAAAAGGGAAAAAAAAAAAAACAGCCTCCAGGAGCAGTGGCTTTGTACCAAGCCTCAGCAATAACCCTAGAGACAAAAAAAAAAAAAAACCCACACCTCTCAAGTATAAGATTCTAAGTTCACTCCCCAGCATCACTTCATCATCATAGGATAAAATTAAAAAATGTCTGTAGTCTTTTCACAAATATTGTGATATCTTAAATTCAAATAATTATAGCATCATCATGGAAATTAGAACTCCATAGGTTACATTCCAGGGTATAGAGGTGCTTTGTGGAGATTTAAGACATTTAAGTCATATGCCATCAGTTTTGAAGAAGTAGCACAAAAACTTAATCCAAACACAAGTTTTATGATCATGTCATGTATTATCAACTATGTAACAAAGGGTACTTGTCTAAAATTAATTACTTCTTAATGAAAATTTCCTGAAATGTGAAAGGTCCATAATGAAGCTAGATTCTTTTGTTTACTGAATTAAACAAGACTACCTTTTGCTTAAATATACCTAAGAACTAGTTATCATTAAGGACAGCTCACTGATGACCCTTGTCGGAGAATAGGCCAATTGCTAATGGCCCACACACTACGCCACAAGCCTCTTTCCACAACATCTTATGCCCTAGAAGAGTCCCTGGAGTTCTGTGAGTTCTTCAGAAGAGTTTTATAAGGATATCAGTTTTTTAAAGGCATACTAATAACAATTATATTGGGAAGTAGCCTTATCATCACCACTGTCAAATAGTGGTTTCCTCTTAAGACTGCAGGCACTTGTTCTGCAGGCATCTGTTCATTACTGTGTCCATCTATCTCTTCTTTAATCAGTCCATCCATCATCCACCCATCCACCCATCCACCCACCTATCCTTCCTTCAGTAATCAAACTTCTCTGGCTTATGGTGGTATGGGGGATTGAACCCAGAACTTCAAAGAAAAAAAAAAAACATTCAAAGGATTAAGGAGGGAAAGGAGAACAATTCTGTTTAGTGGATAGAACCAATAAGCAGAGGTAAAGAATACAGGGTTCTAATTCCTGGCCCTACAACAAGTTATGGGTTTATTTTATGAAAGCCTAATAAAGATCATACATATAATCTCTGTTGAATAAAAGTTAGTCAAATAAAAATGGACACCAATGAGTTGAAAAGAGAAGTACACTTAAAATTTTAAAATACTATACTTACTGAGAAGCATAATCAAGTGAGTAGTATATAAAACCAAAATCAAGCTAATTGATAAATAAAAGATTTGGCTTAATATTTTTAAATATATTATATACACATTTGTTTATATACTACATAAAGCATATGTATGTCTTATTAAAAAGTAAGCTGTGTGTAGAACGGTAGCGCAGCAGGTTAAGTGCACGTGGCACGAAGTGCAAGGACTGGCATAAGGATCCCATTTCAAGGCCCTGGCTCCCCACCTGCAAGGGAGTTGCTTCACAGGCAGTGAAGTAGGTCTACAGGTGTCTATCTTTCTCTCCCCCTCTTTGTCATCTCCTCCTCTCTCCATTTCTTTCTGTCCTATCTAACAACGATGACATCAATAACAACAATAATAAATAAAACAACAATTAAAAAACAACAACATCAAGGGCAAACAAAGGGAAAACAAATTAAAAAATGTTTTTAAAAAAAGTAAGTTGTGACTTAGATATAAAATATCGTGGGGTGAATCTCATAAAGGAGGTGAAGGACATTTACAACAGAAACTATAAGACACTGCTAAAAGAAACAGAGAAGGACACACAGAAATGGAAGACCATTCCCTCTTTCTGGATTGGGGAAAAAACATTAAAATGGCTATTCTACCAAAATCAATCTACAATTTCAATGCAATTCTTATCAAAATTCCAGTGGTAACTCAATTTATATAAAATAGACATAGTAAGGTTTCAAAATAAACAGATTGTGGTGAATTTTAAAGGACTTTCATACTTTCTGCAAAAAAAATTAATAGATTTAATAGAAGTAGAGACAGTGATTTCTATCAGCTGTACTTTCAAAATATACTTGGCAGGCTAGGCGGCAGCACACCCAGTTATGCACACACATTACAGTGCTCAAGGACCAAGTTCAAGTCCCACAATACCCACTTACAGGGGGAAACTTCATAAGTGGTAAAACAGTGCTATAGATGTCTCTTCCTTTCTATCTCCTCTTGCTCTATTTCTCTCAGTTCTATCAGATAAATAAATCAAAATGTACTTGGCATTTGAGTTCATTTTTCTACCTTCACATCTGCTAGTCTAGTTTGGGTCCCACAGACTAGAGAAATGGTTTAGAATTTCTCCCTAACTTCTTTTTTCTTTTTTTCCTCTCTCTCTCTCCCTAACTTCTACTCCTGTCACCCACCTCAAGTTTCTTGAAATTCACCAGTCAGAGAGTTCTTTTACTATCACAAAGTGGATCAAGTTATGTCCCTATGAACCTCTCAGTACTGTCTCACCTTGCCTACTATGGACTCTGGAGTTCTCCCACAGTATATAAGACTCCATCTGACAAAGTCTCATCAGCCTCTCTGATGGTATATTTTTCTTAATATAAATATTATTTATTTATCCCTTTTGTTGCCCTTGTTGTTTTATTGTTATAGTTATTGTTGTTGATGATGATGATGTCAGACAGGACATAGAGAAATGGAGAGAGGAGGGGAAGACAGAGAGGGGGAGAAAGATAGACACCTGCAGACCTGCTTCAACACTTGTGAAGCGACTCCCTTGCAGGTGGGGAGCTGAGGGCTCGAACCAGGAGCCTTATGCTGGTCCTTGCACTTTGCATCACGTACGCTTAACCCGTCTGATGGCATCTTCTTGACTAGCAAGTCCCTGGAGTCAGGCCTCACCTAACACCGTGAATGTTCTCAAGTATGCAAGCCACTCCCTGAAGAGAAACTTTCTGTCTGCTGGTCCCTTTGCCAGAAAGGGCTTTCTCTAGATTTCCCCCAACATTATTTAGTCCATACTTGTCTCTTGTGAATATTAATTAATAATTAATTTGAGAGAGAGAGAGAACATAAATGAACCAGATAATCACTCTGGTACATGTGGTACACGCACTGCTAGGGACTGAATTCAGCATCTCATGCTTGAAAGTCCAACACTATCCACTGCACCACCTCCCAGGCCACTTAATCCATCATTTTCTGCCTATGCTAAAAACAAAGTTCTCACTAAGCCTTTTTCTTATTCCTGAGCCCACAGAAAGGTTTTATTTGCCTCATCTTCTACAAAGGAGACTGGGAAATGGGGCAAAAGTCTAACCAAGTGAAAACAGCTAGAGTCCAGGCCTGCTGCCTAAATCACTTCCCATTACCATGCAAACTCTCACTTCCCCAATATCCAAAGTCAGAAGCAAAGGATTTCAAGAAGTTGGGGTTACAAAGTGGAAGGAAGCTGGAATTTTTTGTCACCTACAGGAAAAGAAGGAAAACCATCCCCTGTGTGTGAGTGAGAAATGATTTTTTACTCCATTAGGCTACACAATAGCTCAACTTGGCCTTACTCATGTGGATGCCCTTTGGCAGAACACACTCAACAAGAAGCACCCACCAACTCATTCAAACTTGTTAACATCCCAACCTGCTTTACTTCTAGAATGTTGTCTCTAATTTTGAGAGCACTTAAACATTCATTCACTTGTTTGCTGCTCCCCCCTGCCCTCTAGAATGTGAAGGATCCTGGTTTGAGCCCCAGGCTCCCCAGCTGCAGGGGAGTCGCTTCACAAACGGTGAAGCAGGTCTGCAGGTGTCTATCTTTCTCTCCCCCTCTCTGTCTTCCCCTCCTCTCTCCATTTTCTCTGTCCTATCCAACAATGATGACATTAATAACTACAACAATAAAACAAGGGCAACAAAAGGGAATAAATAAATAAATAAAATGAAAAAAGATAGAAGCTCAACTAAAAAGAGCTGCCATTAGCCTGCAGAAATCCTCAGTCAAGCTCAAAAACATCCTCTATACAGAGGTACTGTTTCACCGAGCTGTCCTGTGCCTCAAGCACTCTTATGGCAAAGTTCTCAAGTACAGAAGAGATTATGAGTATCGTTTACAATATCTTTTGTGCCAAAAACATTAGTGCCAAAGCACAGGAACCTCTAGTTTGAGAGCAAGTGTATGGTAGAAAGCAAGAAACAGGGAGTCAGGCAATAGCGCAGGGGGTTAAGCGCACATGGTACAAAGTGCAAGGACCAGCGTAAGGATCCCAGTTCGAACCCCCGGCTCCCCACCTGCAGGGGAATCGCTTCACAGGCAGTGAAGCAGGTCTGCAGGTGTCTATCTTTCTCCCCCTCTCTATCGTCCCCTCCTCTCTCCATTTCTCTCTGTCCTATGCAACAACAACAACAATAATAATAACTATAAATAACAATACAGTAAGGGCAACAAAAGGAAAGGAAGGAAGGAAGGAAGGGAGGGAGGAAGGAAGGAAGGAAGGAAGGAGGGGAGGGAGAAAGGAAGGAAGGAAGGAAGGAAGGAAGGAAGGAAGGAAGGAAGGAAGGAATGTCTGAGCAGAAAATACTAGTACTGCACTACTTACTTCAGTGCTCAGTATCTAGACAGAGTTCCACACCTAAACCCGACCTATACACCCTACACCAGAGCTGAACAATCAAATGAGTGTTATATGTCTAGGAGAAAGTCAGGGAAGGACACTGCAGAGGAGGCAGTGGGAAGTGACTCAAGATCAGGTTTCCCCAATCTTGCAGGAGGAGAGCGACTCAGACCCAGGGGAGGCTTATCAACAAGTATATCAATGCATGTGGAAGACAAGAGGGAACAGACCTGAAGTATACGAGTTTTCTGTTGGTGATTTGTCATCCTTCTTGATTTCGTCCTTTCCACTTCATGTCTGTGGACCCACCCTCTAAGTTCATGGTTTAACCTATGAAAGAGCTTAATTAGTTCAATGGAGTTCACAGAAACCAATGTCTCACCTGGCTGAATTGTATTCTGAATTGTATTCTGTAGGCTCCAAAGAAAATTCCAAGTGCCTGATGCTCTTTTATTTAAAAAACAGGAAGAAGTTCTACCCCTTAACCCACCAAGATTGATTGATTGATTGATAAGAGAGAGAACCAGAACATTATTCTGGCACATAGAATGTCCAGGGATCAAATTCAGGACTTTGTATTTGCACACCCAACTTTTCCACTGTGCCACCTCCCAGGTTGTGCAATGTTTTTAATAAGACATGCAGCCTCTTTAGTCATTACTCATTCAAAAAAACATAGCTAAATAACTGCCAAATATAAATATATTCCCTATAGAGACATACTTCCCATTTCTGCCTTTGAGCTCTGTTTGCACAGATTTTAGCGGCAATCAAAGTATAACAAGTCATAGCGGAGTGAAGAGATAGAACCATCTGGAGAACACCAGACTTTCATACCTGAACCCGGGAGGCCTGGAGGCCTCTGGCACTACCATATGCAACAAATGAGCAGTATGCTTCTCTCTCATTGCCTCTCTTTATGAAATAGAAATAAATATAGTAAGTCATGTGACACTAACAACAACTGGGCACATTAAAGCCTCTGAAAGCCATGATCTTTGGCAGAGAAGAATGAACTCAGCTGCTTGGGTGGGGGGGGGGTGCAATAGAATCCAAATTTTCTAAAACTGGAAATCAGCAATAACCTTTGTGCTTACTTTTGTTGTGTTTTGTTTGCTTCCAGGGTTATTGCTGGGGCTTGGTGCCTGCACTACAAATTCTGTTCCTGGAGGCCATTTTTTGCCTTTTGTTGCCTTGTTGTTTATCATTGTTGTTATTATTATTGCTGTTGTTATTGCTGTCATTGTTGTTGAATAGGACAGAGAGAAATAGAGGAGAGGAAGACAGAGAGGAGAGAAAGATAGACACCTGCAGACCTGCTTCACCACCTGTGAAGTGAACCCCCTTCCGATGGGGAGCTGGAGGCTCAAACTGGGATCTTTATACCGGTCCTTGCACTTTGGGCCATGTGCACTTAACCCGCTGTGCTATCTCCCAGGCCCCTGTGCTTACTTTTTTAAAGCAGTTGTGAAGACATAAGATTATGTGTACTTAGCTAAAGTTGATTACTACTTATCAGAAAATAAACTGAAGGGGCTGGGGCTTGAAAATAGCTCACATGGATTGTGCACTGCTTTGCCATGTGCGTGACCCAGGCTTAAGCTTGGTGCTTACTGTGCTGAAGGAAGTTTCAGCACTGTAGTCTTTCTCTCTCTCTCTCTCTCTCTTTCTCTCTCTACCTCTCTCTACCTCTCTGTCTCTATCTTTATTTAAAAAAAAAATAATTAAGGGGCCAGGTGGTGGCGCACCTGGTTGAACACACATGTTACAATGCACAAGGACTTAAGTTCAAGTCCCCGGTCCCCACCTGCAGGGGGAAAGCTTCACAAGTGGTGAAGCAGTGCTGCAGATGTCTCTCTGTCTCTCTTCCCCTTTATCCCCAACTTCCCTCTCCACTTCTGGCTGTCTCTATCAAATAAATAAAGATAATAAAAAAATTTTTTTTTAAGAAATATAAAAAAACCCAAAAAACTGAAGGGGCTGGAAAGGTGGCTCAGTGGAAGCACCTCCATAGATGAGGCACTCATTTAATCCCTAGCACTGCCTAGAGATCAAGGAAGTAACAAAGTAGATCTCATGGGTGGTGAAGTGGTGTTTTAGTGTCTCTCTCTCTCTCTCTCTCTCTCTCTCTCCATCTCAGGTTTTGAAATTGGAGGACAGGATCTAAAATCACTTAGAAAATCCAATGGAAAAGCAGTTTAGGAAAAATAGACTGAGGAGAAAGTGTGCCACTGATCAGAATTAGATGATATTTCATATGATACACAGGATATATTTATTGTATTGGGATCACATAGCTTGAAATTTGTCTTCCAAATTTGAAGGAAAAGCTTCTTTCATTATGAAAGCTATCATCTGCAAGTCTAATGAGCACGTAGTCTTTTTTAAAAATATTTATTTATTTATTCCCTTTTGTTGTTCTTGCTGTTTTATTGTTGTAGTCATTATTGATGTCGTTGTTGTTGGATAGGACAGAGAGAAATGGAGAGAGGAGGGGAAGACAGAGAGGGGGAGAGAAAGATAGACACCTGCAGACCTGCTTCACCGCCTGTGAAGCGACTCCCCTGCAGGTGGGGAGCCGGGGGTTCGAACCGGGATCCTTATGCCGGTCCCTGTGCTTTGCACCACCTGCGCCTAACCTGCTACACTGCCGCCCGACTCCCTTAGTCTGACTTTTTATTGTAATATCATTCTGTAGTTATCAAAGTAGACATGATCATGCAGGCAATGCCAGTATTCTCACATCAAAGAACCCACTACCATCTCTATCAGGCTGGTCTGTGAACTGGGAGACAACTGAGGGTCCCTAGTCATGCAAGAAATAACCCAGGGCTGAGGAGACAGTACAATGGTTATGCAAAATGCCTTTAATGCCTGAAACTCCGAGGTCCCAGGTTCAACCCCCAGCAACATCATAAGCCAGAGCTGAACAGTGCTCTGGTCAAACAAAACAAAACAAAATCACCCAAAAATTTTCTTAGTGACTGAATCTGAGCATTAACTGCATTAATTTGGAAACTTTTAGAACACATTTCCAGGTGTTGCAGGTACTCACCTGAGAGACTCAGTAGTGTTGATGAGAGGTTGGCAGGGAGGGGGTGGGATGTAGAGTAGGGGCTCCTCTGTGAGCACCATCAGTGCCTTGTCATTGGAAACGGACTGATCATACCTGCAACACATTTACACAGAGTGAGTGTCCTCAAACCTAAGATTTGGAAGAACTTGATGGTTAGGAAACTGCTGCCTATGTTAATCGATCATGAGAATGGAAATGCAGTAAAGAGAATAGACTGCAAAAAAGAAGCCACTGGAATAGAGAAAGAGGGAGAAACAGATAATTTTTTTTGACCTTCTGCTGAGATTTTCTGGGGGACTCACATTTATCCAACCACCACTGCTGGGTGATTAAAGTATTAGGAACCAGACATACAAAGATAAGATAGAGTCAGAACTTCAGGGAGCCTGAAATATATGCCATGTGCTGGGATAGAGGGAAGTTGAGGGACAGAAGCACTGCTTGCCAGGAATGTCAATGCCATTTACAATTCCCAGATGATAAAACTGACCAATTTCTGTACAACAATGCATAGTGGGAGGAGAAGTCAAAACATTGAAAAGCTGATGTAAATTTTAGGATCACAGGAGAAACAATCACTATTAAAACATGGAAATGACACTAAAAAGTCTATTAGCTTCTACTAGCTTCACACAAAGGTTTCCAAGCCATTGCATTGATTTATATGATGTGGATTCTCATCCAGGGTTTGGGAGAAGGAGTAAAATCTGAGTTGAAAATAAGAAAGCTGGGCTGAGGAGCTAATACAGCCTGTGAAAAGCACCAACTCACTGGGGGCTGGGCAGTAGCACAGTGGGTTAAGTGCACATGGCGTGAAGTGCAAAGACCAGCCTAGGGATCCGGGTTCAGCCCTTGGTGCCCCACCTGCAGGAGAGTCACTTCACAAGCGGTGAAGCAGGTGTCTTTCTCTCCCCCTCTGTCTTCCTCTCCATCCTATCCAACAATAACAAAAACAATAATAACAACAATAATAATGGCAATACTGATAACAAGGGGGAAAAATGGCCTCCAGGAGCAGTGGATTTGTAGTGCAGGCACCGAACCTCAGCGATAACCCTGGAGGCAAAAAAAAAAAAAAAAAAGCACCAACTCGCATGTCTATGGCTCTAGAAGTCACAGGTTCAATCCTTGGCACCGTCAACTCAATTCATACTTTTCATTAATCTATTCAACAAACTGGAAAATGGAGGTCTAGCAAGGGACAAGAGAAATGGAATGTTCTCCTCAAAGCACTTTGTGGAGAATACAAACCAAACAAACACATAAATTAGGCACAAAAAACTGGGACAGAAACAACCAACCCCAAGCAGCACTTACTACAGATAAAAATGATATCTCAGTCAAGTCTGATGGTGGAAAGAAATTAGCCCTAGAGGAACTGGGAAAAAGCATTCTTGAAAGAGTCAAGAGGGCAAGGCAGGTTTCCAAGAATGTGAAGAGGACCACCCACCAGACCATGGGTTGTGAAGAGGGATAGAGGCACCAGATGGGGTAGAGAAAACAAAGACCAGATTATGAGGAGAAATAACTAAATACAATGAGGCAGCATAATGGTTCTGCAAGCAAATGTCTTTCATGCCTGAGGGCCCCAAAGGTCCCAGATTCAATCTCCAGCACCATCATAAACCAGAGCTAAGCAATGTTCTAGTCTGTGTGTGTCCCTCTATCTCTCTCATTAAATATACATATATGTGTATGTATCTATGTGTATATATCAAATATAGTGAATCGAAGTGGGGTTTTAGATGGACTAGTGATGTATTTCAATTTGGTGTCCTGCCATTGTCCCCTAAATGGATTCCATGAAATCAACCAGGGAAGCTGGTTGGACCAGTCATAGAAGTCGGACCAGCATCTCCATCAGGAACAACATAATGGACACCTTTGTGGGCCCCAATAGGATCAACAAGGGTAGGGAATGCTCCATTCTCTGAAGGGAGGTTGGATTAACATACTCTACCTAATACCCAAGGAAGATGGGTCCTGAAATTAGTGCAGCCTAGTATGTTCCATGCCGTGACCACAGAATGTGAGCTTAGGTCTACAGGGATGCAGAGGTTACATAGGCTCCTGTGCTGAATATGGGCCCCAGATCAAAGCGATGGGGTCTACAGCCAACAATATTTATATACTTTTCCCATATTTGGGAACTACTCTCTTCCCTGATACAGCTTTCTAGTCCTTTTTCCAACTATGACACCATCTCCCCAGACAATAACTTAGGTCACCCACATGTTAGATGTTAAGCTTAGGCAAAAACTAGTAAAGTCATGGGCCCCTTGGAATGTACCTAAAATAAACCTACTAGCTTCTTCCAAAATGGAGACCCCAAATCTTCATCTGCAATATTCTTGCCTTTAGGTTCATGATTAGTCAACAATTTGTTCTGCTTTATATGTTAACTCCTTTTCAGCCACCAGATGAGTTCCAGATGATACCATGATGCCAACCTGACTTCCCTGGGCAGATGACCCCACCATGTGTCCTGGAGCCCCGGCCTCCCCAGATCCCTGCTCCACTAGGGAAACAGAGAGACAGGCTGGGAGTATGGATCGACTTGTCAATGCCCATGTTCAGCAGGGAAGCAATTACAGAAGTTTCTGTACCCCATAATAATCCTAGGTCCATACTCCCAGAGCGATAAGAATAAAAATGCTATCAAGGTAGAGGATTGGATACAAAGTTCTGGTGGTGGGAACTATGTTGAATTGTACCCCTCTTATCCTATGGCCTTGTCAATATTTCCATTTTATAAATAAAAATTAAAATTAAAGAAAAAAAAGAAGTTGGACCAGTCATAGAAGACCTATGGTGCTCTTGTCAGGAGCTGTAGAGACGGCCTGAGGTGATGGCAGTGGTGATGAGAAAGAGAGGAGCAGGCTACCAACAGCACAGTTGAAGTGAAGGGGGATTCTGGGTTTCTGGCTTAAGCAGTAGAAACAAGGAAGACTGCCATAGAGAAGAGGCTAGAGGTCACACAGAGAGAGGAAGCACGTGTGTTAAGGCTGAGTGTTGAAGAGAATGGCCAAGGAGTCTTTCAGAGCAGAAACTGGAGAACTTCAGAAGTTGGAGTATAGTCATGGACAGTGGACAAGTTATGGGTGAGTCACTGAGACAAGATGAGGATAGAATAGCTCACACTCCAAACCCTGAGACCAGGACGTAGGCAGAGCCAGCAGACGGCTGGGAAGCATCGGCCAGTGAAAAGGAGGAAAACTCTAAAAAAGTATTGCTACAAAAAAAGAAGGTTCCAGCAAAGATGTGAGGCCGAGGGAGGACACAGAAAGACAGAGACTGGAGCCACAGATTTGGCAAAACCAAAGTCACTGGGCTACTTGAGAAGCATAACTCTGGCAGAGTAAAAAACAAACTGGGGATAAAAAGTGTCCGTAGCTTCTTGCCTTCATGTGGGGTATACATATAGACACAGAAACCATTCTTGTGGTCTGGGAATTAGCACAGTAGATAAAAGCATTGGATTTTCAAGCATGAGGTCCCAAGCTCAATCCTTGGTAATATATGTACAAGAGTGATATCTGGTTCTTTTTTTCGCCTATTATTCCTCGTGAATAAATAAATAAAAATCTTAAAAGAGAAAGGGAGGGAGAGAGAGAGAGAAAAAATAAAAAGAAACAATTCTCCCTAAAACTGATGCCAGAAACACTACTGGCATCCTCTCTTCTGCCTGTGAAGGTCAAAGGGCCTGGAATGCAAGTGGAGCTCCATCTACAGCTAAGTGTTGAGGGAGAAGAAAAAGCCCAACCTCACATTGGTAAATTCCCAGTGACTAGAAGAGGGGCTGCATGCCAAACTGAAAACGCCCATCACCAAGACCTTCCACGTAAGTGCAACTTGAAAATCAGACCTTCCTGCTTGCAAAAAGGCACAGGCTAGAGTCCTTCCGAGGAACCCCAGACTGTCTGGAAAATACTTCTGATATATAATGTATTTCCAGGGGATGAAACTGGTAATGATTTCTCCACATCTGGGCTGAATGGCTTTGTTCTAATGGCCAAAAATATCTTTTGGGGGAAAAAACTGTAAGAGGAATACCAGGAAGGGACTGAGTGGAAGTTAGGGGGGAAGAAGAGGGGAGGAATCAAGGCCATGGCACAATCTGGAGAAAATCAGAGCCGCATGGACCTCCTGAGATGATCAGAGCACTAGACTATTCCAAAGTGAGAAAAAGGGATATCAGTAAGTACACCATGTTGGGAAAGGACAGCACTCAAGAGCTGGAGCCCAGAAGCATTCAGTGAAGCCAGGCTCTAGTTAATGTGTAGGTAGCTAAGAGGGTCGGCTCACCAAGTTTTGTGCCCACTGCTCAGAAGGGATTGTGTTAGCATGACAGTCTTAAAAGTGTCCAGTCTGGAGACCAGAGACATAGCTCACTTAAACAGTGAGCTACTATGTATGCCATGTGCACAGCCCAGATTCGAGTCCAGACTTCACCACATAGAAAGAAGTTTTGGGACTGTGGGCTGGCTCAATCTCTCACTCTCATCGCTATCTTTAAAAATAAGTTTCAGTTGGACTGACAAATTATATGGAGGTCCAGTATTGGGGAAATGATTTGGTAAACTTAGAGATACTATTAAATTCCAGTACTCTTTGGGGACTGCTAAGTGCTCACTAAAGTCAGTATGCAGAAATATGGCTAATTAGGGCATGTAGGTAAAAGCAAGGAATGTTAGATAATGTTCCTCATGCTGTTACATCTGTCACATTTAACAGCAGTGAGTTACTGTCATGTAAGCTGGCATGTTCTCCTCCACACTTAACACTGTGCTTTGTGCACTGAAGATTCCTAAGAAAGGGAAGGTTAACAGTCTTCCCAGGAGACCCAAACAACCAGGAGTGTGGGTGTTAACAGACTGAAAATCAGGAGGGTGATTGCCCTACACCCTTGGACTTGGCCTATAAAGCCTCAGAGGGTTCAGACTAAACACTCATGCTCCAATATCTCCTGGGCCTGGCTACCTCATTGTGGCTTCCCTATGCCCTCTCCCTCAGGGCCTGGCTCCATTTGGTGCCAATACAAAAAATTCAGAAAGCACTGAGGAATGTTGCTCTTGGAATGTTGACTATCACCTTTATTTTTGTTTTTAAGTTATTTATTATTGGATAGAAATAGAGAAGTTGAGAGGGTAAAGGGAAATTGAGAGGGAGAGAGACAGAAAGACACCTGCAGCACTGCTTCACAACCTGTAAAGCTTTCCCCCTGCAGGCAGGGACCAAAGGCTTGAACCTGGGTCCTTGTACACTGTAGTGTGTGTGCTTAGCCAGCTGAGCCACCAGGTGGCCCCTCAACTATCATCTTTCTCATAGTCACCATGAGCTAGAAACTGCATTTTTTAGCAACTGTTTTTTGTCACTGAGGAGCTACATGGACATTTACTGAGATAATATTGGAAAATATAGGAAGGAGGCTCAACAAAGAGCCGAAGAAACAAGGAAACTGACTTCACGGAATGGCTGCAAAGGTGTGTACATACCTCACTCCACAACATCTTTTTTTTTTTCTTCTTCTTCTTTCTCTTTCTTTTTTTTTTTTTTTTTATTTAAGAAAGGAGACATTAACAAAATCATAGGATGGGGGGTACAGTTCCACACAATTCCCACCACCTGATCTCTATATCCTATCCCCTCCCCTGATAGCTTTCCCATTCTCTATCCCTCTGGGAGTATGGACCCAGGGTCCTTGTGGGTTGCAGAAGATGGAAGGTCTGGCTTCTGTAATTGCTTCCCCAATGAACATGGGCGTTGACTGGTTGATCCATACTCCCAGTCTGCCTCTCTCTTTCGCTAGTAGGGTGGGTCTCTGGGGAAGTGGAGCTCCAACTCCACATCTTACCCATCACAATAACATAAACTGCATAAGAGATGAAGCAACGGGAGTCGGGCTGTAGCACAGCGGGTTAAGCGCAGGTGGCGCTGTCGTATGCTTTACATTGGCTTGTTCTAGCCCTCCCCCTCCAAGAGAATTGGATGAGTCCTGTTAATTTCGCGGGCCTGCTTGGCCCCGCCCCAAGGGACCCTGGGAGAGGGTTCCGGAGTCCGAGAGTTCCTGAGTTCCCCAGTGACAGAGTTCCTGAGTTCCCCAGTGACAGAGTTCCTGAGTTCCGGAGTTCGAGAGTGCGAGGGTGCGAGAGTTTCTGAGTTCGAGAGTAAGGGAGAGGGTTCCTGAGTTCCAGAGTAAAAGAAAGAGTGCTTGCGCCGCCGCAAAGAGACAGCAGAGTTCTGTTTGGTGATTAGTTTGTCTTAGTTTGTGAATCGTTGTTCCTGAATAAAGAAATACAGCTGCCCTGCCCAGCCGTTGTCTCCGCGTCTCTGTTCACCACCGTGAAGCTAGCCGGCCCGGCAAGAGCCTCAGAAATTTTAACAACAAATGGCGCTTTACATTGGCTTGTTCTAGCCCTCCCCCTCCAAGAGAATTGGATGAGTCCTGTTAATTTCGCGGGCCTGTTTGGCCCCGCCCCAAGGGACCCTGGGAGAGGGTTCCGGAGTCCGAGAGTTCCTGAGTTCCCCGAGTGACAGAGTTCCTGAGTTCCGGAGTTCGAGAGTGCGAGGGTGCGAGAGTTTCTGAGTTCGAGAGTAAGGGAGAGGGTTCCTGAGTTTGAGAGTGCCAGAGTTAGCCAGAGTTCCTGAGTTCCTGAGTTAGACAGAGTTCGAGTTCCGGAGTTCGAGAGTGCGAGAGTGCGAGAGTTTCAGAGTTCCAGAGTAAGGGAGAGGGTTCCTGAGTTCCAGAGTAAGAGAGAGTGCTTGCGCCGCCGCAAAGAGACAGCAGAGTTCTGTTTGGTGATTAGTTTGTCTTAGTTTATGAATCGTTGTTCCTGAATAAAGAAATACAGCTTCCCTGCCCAGCCGTTGTCTCCGCGTCTCTGTTCACCACTGTGAAGCCAGCCCGGCCAGCTGGAGCCGTCCGGAAATTTTAACAACAAATGGCGCCCACGTGGACCTGACCTGCGCATCTCTCAGATAAGTAAAGACAATTTGGCTACCTATGTACTATAGCCTTCTCTTCTGCTTGTGAAGAGATCTCCAAAGGCCTCTGCTCTTTCTTCACGAGACTGTTTTGCTGTTTCTGGAACATTTATCTCTGGACCACTCTGTGGTTTCCACTCGCTCTGGCGAACTCACAACAGCCAGCGGGAAGAGCCAGCGGGCGGGAGGCAAGGCGCGGAGCTGCTGTTTCCACCTGGTCAAACAGCCAGCCAGCCGGCTGCGCCCAGACAACCCCGCGCACCGCGCCAGCAACCCCGCAGCCCCGCAGCCCGCAGGAGGCCTACGCCACCATGCAAGAGCCCGATGCCAGCACGCTAGAGCCCGATGCCAACATGCTGGAGCCCGATGCCAACATGCTGGAGCCTGAGGCCAACATGCTGGAGCCCGATGCCAACATGCTGGAGCCTGAGGCCAGCCCACAGGAGCCGGCTCTCCACCGCGTGGTGCAGGGCACTGGACGCTTGATCCCTCCACGCTGCTCGGCCACTGCAAACAGGGCAGCAGACATGGCAGGGCCATGGGGCAGGGCCGCGGCGGCCTATCATGGCCGCCACCCCTGGGCACCTAGGCCCACGCCTTCTACAAAGATGGCCTGCCTGCCCTCTTTCTATGAATTCTGGGACCATCCCGGGTCTCCCGGACCCCCGGGCTCCCTACCAAAACTGGGCACACGAGATCTCCAGCCGCCGGTCCGGTCTGAAGGCAGACAAGCTGGAGTATGCAGAGATTTGTGCAGAGATCGCAACCTGCAATTCCTAGAAGTGGAGCTGCTCGGAAATGGAGCTGCACGGGAAGCCACCTCCGGATGGTGAACCCCCCCCCCCCAACAACTAAGACAATATAGATTTAAATTCGTGTTTAAAATGACATGTCTTCGTAACAAAGGTTTCTCTCCTCGTGTATTAATGACTATGTTTATGTGTATGTTTAAAGTTTGGTAAACAGTAGCTTTAAGGCTAAATTCTTACTAGTCAAAGATAAATGAAAAAGGTTTTCAACGTAATTCTCATAAAGATAAAAATTAACTTACATTTAAAGTCTGAGGTAAAAATTAGTTAACAATCAATATATTTCAACTAAGTTGGTCTAAACAAAAGGTTAAATAGACTTGTTGATATGTAAAACACTATCTTCTCTATTAGAAATGGTAGATCGCACAATGGCTATGCTAATTATTCTCATGCCTGAGGTTTCCTCTCCGGCCCACACCTAGGGTGTGTCTCCATCTTGAATGGGTGTAACAAAAGGTTAAAAGACGTTGTTGATATGTAAAAGTCTCAAATTCCTTCTCTATTAGAAATGTTAGATCGTGCAGTAGATATGCTAATAACAAGTTTTGTTTCATAGTAAGTAAGTTGCAGCCAGCTGCCTTTGGGACCCTAGGCCGTTCCCCGCCCCCATGCAAATGCCCATCGAGGCAAGTAGCCCCCCAGAGGCAAGAAATGTTTTTTTTTTCAGATATGGCCCCCTCAGGCCTTCCCTTGGCAACATGCTGGTTTTGGTTATATATGTTTCTGTTCACCCCACACCCTTGATACTATAGTCATTTAGTTAAAAAGAAAAGGGGGAATTGTCGTATGCTTTACATTGGCTTGTTCTAGCCCTCCCCCTCCAAGAGAATTGGATGAGTCCTGTTAATTTCGCGGGCCTGCTTGGCCCCGCCCCAAGGGACCCTGGGAGAGGGTTCCGGAGTCCGAGAGTTCCTGAGTTCCCCAGTGACAGAGTTCCTGAGTTCCCCAGTGACAGAGTTCCTGAGTTCCGGAGTTCGAGAGTGCGAGGGTGCGAGAGTTTCTGAGTTCGAGAGTAAGGGAGAGGGTTCCTGAGTTCCAGAGTAAAAGAAAGAGTGCTTGCGCCGCCGCAAAGAGACAGCAGAGTTCTGTTTGGTGATTAGTTTGTCTTAGTTTGTGAATCGTTGTTCCTGAATAAAGAAATACAGCTTCCCTGCCCAGCCGTTGTCTCCGCGTCTCTGTTCACCACCGTGAAGCTAGCCGGCCCGGCAAGAGCCCCGGAAATTTTAACAACATGGCGCAAAGCACAAGGACCGGCATAAGGATCCCGGTTCGAACCCCAGCTCCCCACCTGCAGGGGAGTCACTTCACAGGTGGGGAAGCAGGTCTGCAGGTGTCTATCTTTCTCTCCTCCTCTCTGTCTTCCCCTCCTGTCTCCATTTCTCTCTGTCCTATCCAACAATGACAACAACAATAATAACTACAACAATAAAACAACAAGGGCAACAAAAGGGAATAAATAAATAAAATTAATTTAAAAAAAAAAAGAGATGAAGCAACTATGTTAAACACAGCAGCTACAATGCAGTGTGGGCTACAGTATGTATGTTGGTGCTATAAAACTGAGATTCTGAGGCCACGACATTGCAAGACCTCAGAAACCATTCCTGGTTTCAAAAAAGCAGACTTGTTCTGACAGCTGATCTGAACAGGAGGATTTAAGAACTGCTTCAGTTCCCTGTTTGCTTCAGTAGTCAACACGCTATAAGCAAGCTAGGTAGAAAATTATTCTATGTGCATCCCTGCTCAGTTCTGAACCAATGAAACAACAGAGACAAGCTGCCTCACCTGTAGCTGTTCTTCTGGATGATGCCATCTGATGTGTCTTGCACCTCCTTGGCAGAAAATTCTAGAAGATGCCTCCTTTGATTTGCAGGGCTCGTGGTAGGATTTGTTCTCCTAGAATCCTGCTCCAATATGCTGCAGAGGAGGGGGAGAAGTGAAGCAATAAATAAAAGCTTGTCCCACATATGCATGTTCCACAAATCTCTGGAGCTAACCAGCACTCCCATGTGGATGCAGATGCCCAGGAAGAATGCAGACAGAGGAGCCAAGTCAAACAGCACCCTGCCTGATGTGGCCCAGGTCCTAGCCTGGCACTGTAGCATATTAAAAAAAAATTCTGAAAATGTACTTTGTGGCTACAATATGTAATCATAAGATACTTAAGCCAAGTAAATATTGGATATTTTCCTGAAACTCTATCATTGTGTTATGTATGGAAAGAAAATAAGTATGGCATATGCAAACAGAATTGAGGTTCAGATGATGACTGAAACAAGATGCCTTCCTGATGTGTTCAGTGAGGAAGGGCCTCAAATGAAGTAAGATTTATTCTGTTTGTCAAAAACCAAATCTAGCACAGAACCAGGCTATCAGATAATGCCAACAAAAATTGTTTTAACATACAATATAAAAAATAAATATAAACACTCTTGGGGGGCCAGGCAGTTTCAAACCCTGGTACCCACTTTCAGGGGAGAAGCTTCATAAGCAGTAAAGCAGTGTTGCAGGTGTCTCTCCTCTCTATCTCCCCTTGCCCTCTCAATTTCTCTCTGTCCTATCAAATAAAAGGGGAAAAGGGGGGAGAAGATAAAGATGACCACTGGGAGCAGTGGATTCATTGCGCAGGCACCAAGCCCCAGCAACAGCTCTGGTCAAAATAAACTAATAATATAATAAAATAAAGTGACTCCTGGACCAGTGAAATAGCTCTTAGTGTTCTGCTTTGCCATGTGCATAACCTAGGTTTAAGTCCAGCCCATGCTGCACGGGAGGAAGCTCCCATCTTATTGGAGGAGCTTCTTTCACTCTCTCTGTCTACCTTTATTTTAAAAATACAAAAATCTTCTATTTTTATTTACACATTAGATTTCCAATGTACTATTTTCTCCCCACCTCCTGTCATATTTGGTTATCAATGTTTGTTTTCTTGATGAGCATAAGACTTGGGGGCAGTGGTCTGGGAGGTGGAACAGTGGTAAAGCTTTGGACTCAAGCATGAGGTCCCAAGTTCGATCCCAGCATCACATGTGCCAGAGTGATGTCTGGTTCTTTCTCTCTCCTCCAATCTTTCTCATAAATAAATAAATAAAATCTTCTAAAAAAAAAAAAGAGTTGGGGGCAAAAGTACTAAAATATGTATGGCAGTTATATTTTACCATATATTATTATTTGGCAAACACTGCAAGAATTATTTTATAGAGGATGGGCGGTAGCAAACCTGGTTGAGTGCACATATTACAATGTACAATGTATTATAATGGGGTATGAACCCCCAGGCCCTACCTGTAGGAGGAAAGCTTTCCAAGTGATGAAGCAGTGTTGCAGATGTCCCTTTTTATCACCCTCTTCCATCACCACTTTCCCTCTCAATTTCTGGCTGTTTCTACCCAAAAATTAAATAAAGCAGGGGTGGGGGTAGAGTCACAGACCTTTGGTGGTGGGAATAGTGTTAATATATACTCCTATTAACTTATAATCTCATAAATAACTATTTATTCAATATGAGGGGGAAAACAGATTAAATGTCTCAATTTTTTTGATGCATACATCCCAGTTTTGAGTATATATTCCTTGAATCTAAGCACTTAAGGTTTCAAATTGGTAACCTGATTGGATTTTTTTTTTTTTTTTTTTGTGGCCTCCAGGGTTATCGCTGGGGCTTGGTGCCTACACTATAAATCCACTGCTCCTGGAGGCTATTTTGTCCCTTTTGTTGCCCTTGTTGTTTATTGTTATTGTTATTATTATTGTTGCTATCATTGCTGTTGGATAGGACAGAGAGGAATAAAAAGAGATGGGGAAGACAGAGGGTGGAGAGAAAGACAGACACCTGCAGACCTGTTTCACTGCTTGTGAAGTGACCCCCTACCCCTGCAGGTGGGGAGCCAGAGGCTCGAACCAGAATCCTTATGCCGGTCCTTGCACTTTGTGCCATGTACGTTAACCCACTGTGCTACCACCACACACACACCCCATTGAATTTTAACAGTGGGCTTAAATCATTAATACATTTCTAATAACTTTTTGTTGAAATATTAAATCATCTATAATCTTAGGCCAGGGAGACCAGAAGCAACTGGTCATGTCACTATATAAAATACAGCTACATGTAAATAGCATTAAATGACATAAATCACAGCAAGGTCTTGTATGATACAGCAAATCCTAACCATGGGATTTTCAAAGTAAACCAAATTCCCATATAATTTGGTTATAACAATAACTACCTGTTGCCTTCCTAAACTCTAAGACAACAGAAAACTTCCCCATTCTCTATAAAACCCATTTTTCTCCCAGGCCTGGAACTTCTGGGTGTGGCCTGTTTTCCTTCTTGCTTCTCTCGATCCATACCACTTGATACTGCATCTGCTGATCTCAACCAAATCAGTGCAACCAGTATTGAATGAAAACCACCTCGACAATGAAACCACCTCGACATGTTTCATTTCAGATTGTGTCCAGAGATGCCAGGTGTGGGATGTCAACCCTTCAGCTCCATTACTCTGGGGAGACCTTTCCCAGCTCATAGGGCTCCTAAATTCCATTTCAGGTGGTGTATCTCCTAACAAAACCACAAAACCTAGACAGAGACCAGGACTCTGGAGATAGAGCACATGTGCACATGTACCCCATAAGTTAGGGGGAAATATGTAACTTAAAGTACAAGGGCACGATAGTCTGGAGTGACTCAATAAGTGCAGCAAGCAAGTAGAAAGACCAAAAAAAAAAAAGACACTATTTTATTAAGTACTCTAAAGTACTTAATCAAGTAGTTTCTACTTAGACCTAGATACCCTTCTCACCTACTTCTTATTTCACTTCCCTCCTCAATTACTCTAAGGCTAACCTTGCCAGACAAAGTAAGGGCTACAAAAGCTGAATAAGGGCAAGAGGCCGGCACACTTTAATGATGACTCTTTGGTCACTACCAAGCCACCCCATTATCTGGGGCCCTAGTCAGGGAATCCTGGGATTCCCACAAAGACATGATGGGTCTAAACCTCTTACAGATCCCTCTCTCCACCATTGCTGGTCATCTCTATCAGGAACAACATCATAAACCCTTTTGTGGGCCTCTACAGGACCCTGCCCTCAATATGGAGCAACATTGGTAGGGACTGCCCCACTCTGAAGGGAGGTCGGGTCAACATACTCTGCCACTTGAGGAAGACAGGTCCTGCAATGAGTGTAGCCTAGAATGTTCCTTGTTATGACCACAGAATGCAAACTCAGACCTACAGGGATGCAGAAGTTATGCAGGTTCCTATGATAAATATGGGCCCCATCCCCACCTGCAGGAGGGTCCTTTACAAACAGTGAAGCAGGTCTGCAAATGCCTGTCTTTCTCTCCCTTTCTCTATCTTTCCATCCCCTCTCAACTCCTCTATCCTATCCAAAAAACAAACAAACCCAGATCAGACTGATGGGGTTTACAGTTAACAGTATGTATATACTTTCCCCATATTTGGGAGCTACTCTTGGTCCTGATCCAGATTTCCAGTCCTATTCCCAACTCTGACACCATCTTCCCAGACAAACTTTTAGCCCACCTGCATGTTAGCTGTCAGGCTCAGGCAAAAATTAGTAGCCATGGGCCCCTAGGAATATGCCTAAAATAGACTTCCTAGCTTTTTCCAAAATTGAGACCCCAAATCTTATCTGCTCTATTCTTACCTTTAGGTTCCTGATTATTAAATAATTTGTTCTGCTTTATCTTAATGCTTTTCAGCTACCAAGTTGCAGATGCTACCAAGATGCCAAGATGAATTCCCTGGGCAGACCTCACCAATGTGTCCTGGAACCTCACCTCTCCAGAGCCCTGTCCCACTAGGGAAAGATAGACTAGAAGTATGGATCGACCTGCCAGTGCCCATGTCCAGCAGAGAAGCAATTACAGAAGCCAGACCTCCCACCTTCTGCACCTCATAATGATCCCAGTTCCATGCCCCCAGTGGGATAAAGAATGGGAAAATTTCTAATGGAGGAGATGGGACATGGAACTCTGGTGGTGGGAATTTTGTGGAATTGTACCCCTCTTATGCTGGTCTTATCAATCATCATTAAATCAATAAAAAAAGATAAAGATAATATTTTTTTAATTTAGAGTTATTTTATACTGAATTCAATCATGAACTTAACATGTGGCTCAGAAAGAGGAAGGGAGGAAGGAAGGAAGGAAGGAAGGGAGGGAGGGAGGAGACAAAGAAGGGCTGCTGGAGGGAGAGAGGGAACTATTAAGGAGGGAAAAGGAGATGGCTCACCTAGTAGAGTGCAAGTCCCTGTGTACACAGCCCTGGTTCAAGGCCCGACACTATGTGGGAGCATATGGATGTCACTAAGGGGGCTTCATGGTAGTGGAGTAGTGCTATAGTGTCTCTTTCTAAAAAAAAAAAATAATAATAAAGGCTAACACATTGGGCTGGGAAGGCTACTCAGTATCATAGAAGTACAAGCCCTTGGACCACCAAAAGCCCAAGCTGAGCAGTGCTCTGATAAAACAAACAAACAGAAACAACAATAATAATTTAAAAAAAAAATGAAGAGACAACTCACCAGTTCATCACATTAGCCCTACCATGTGAGCTGCCTAGGTTCAAACCACAGTACTACATGGCAGGGACTATGGCACCAGAAAAATCTCCAGTGTTAAGGAGACTCTCTATCTGAATAAACAAATGACCCAGAACAGTGACACTACACTAGGATGAGGTCCCAGATCCACCAAAAGCAAAACAAACAAATAAATAAAAAACCCATAAAAACAAACTATAAACTAATATAAATAAAAACTAGTATAATACCTCAGATCATTTTAAAAGTTAAACATATAAACGCACAGTCATGATTTGATCTGAATGTACTAGTTGAGCAAACTGTTTCATACAAAGCAGGCACCAGCCCTGTCTCATATTAACTAAAATTTTGGGCCAAAAGGAATACTGAAGTATCCAGCCTAAACCTCAGCTTTCTTTTCTTCCCTAGTTTCTCACTGACCCCTCTCACACTAGAAGGCAGCAAATATTGCCCCATTGTCTCTTTTTCTTTCTGGAAGTGACGTGACTTGCTCAGGGTTCAGAAGGGAGGTAGCAAGAGAGGCAGGTTTCTGCTCTCAGCTGCCCCTTTCTTCCTTGAACAGCTCAAGCCTGGGTCCTATGGTGGCGAAGCACCAGGCCATGTCCCTCAGACACTGCTTTCAAGCCTATCTAGAAAAAAATGCGAGGGATATGGGGGGGGGGGTGTCGAGATAGCACAATGATTATGCAAACAGACTCTCATGCCTGAGGCTACCAGACCCTGGGTCCAGTCCCCTGCAGCAGCATAACCCAGAGCTAAGCAGTGCTCTGGTTAAAAAAAAAAAAAAAGAAACAAAAAAGGGAGAAGGAAAGGGAGAAAGGAGAAAAATAAAATACCCACACTAAACAAAACTGTACTTCAAAAGTCAGCTCTTCACTAGAGACTATGCTACTTTTTAAGCAAGGATAGAATTTATATGTGCTGGACTAGAGAGACAGCAAAGGGGTTTGTGTAACAGAATTTCATGTCTGAGGTTCTGAGGTCCCAGGTTTAATCCATGGCACCACCGTAAGACAGAGCTGAGTAGTGCTCTGGTAAGAATAAGGATTGGGGGGGATAGAGGCTGAGGGGTGGGTGAGGGGGGTAGGGGTGGGGAAGGCCAGGTGGAAACAGGCCAAGTGCATGTTACCATGTGCAAGAGCCCAGGTTCAAGCCCCTATGCCCCACCTTCAAGAAAGAAGCTTCATGAGCAATGGAGCAGTGCTGCAGATGTTTCTCTTTCTCTCCCCCTCTCTATCACCTCCTCCCCCTCTTAACTTCTCTCTGTCCTATCAAATAAAAGGAAAGATTTTTTTAAGGAGATTACACAAAGAGAGAAGGAAGAAAATAGGGAAGGGAGGGAATGAAAATGAATGAATTAATTAATTAACTAATTAATCTATAGCAGAGGCTGGAAGTCACGACAACTAAACACAGTATGCAGACACATCTCTAAAGAACATGGCCAAGGAAGAATATGTGAGGAAAGGCCTCAGTGACACCTGACCTTTAGAAAGGTGTCGTGCTCCAGTTTATCTGTCAGTTTGATAAATGTAGAAAGTTGTTCCAGCCAGGAACTTGAACTAGATTTCATCTAAAAATCTGGCTACACAAAACCACACAGGCTTGGTGGTTGGAACTATGGCATTTGTTCATTTGTTACAGGGTGATTTTCAACTTCTAGCCAATAGTGACGTATGGCCAAATGTGCTCAAGAATGGCAGAGAGAGTGGAGTGGGGGTGAGGGGTACATTACAATTAGATCTGGGGACAGCCTCATCTCAAAACGAGGAGCTAGAATTCCTCTGACAAGCTGAGAGAATTCAGGAATGGAGACATTTGGTCTGTAACCGGTTCCAGGCAATTCCCGCCCTAGGCCAGTCTCTAGGTCACCTGTTCCTGGTTATAGAGCTTTCACAAAGAGCCACAGAGCAGCTGGACCCTGGGGGAGTGTGATTTACCCTTCCTTGTCCAAGTAAGACATCGCCAACCTTCAAGAGGATGCCAGATCTATTGGGTGGACAGGACCCAGCCCAGAACTAACATGGAAAATGCATTTTCCATTCCAAATACTTGTGAGTATTGTTCAAGAGCTCGGTATGGAAAAACCTCTGCTTTATTATTCGCAGGAGAGGAGGGGGAGGACAGTGACTTTTAAGAAGGAAAGTAAAAGTATCTCCAAACTATAGCCCTAAAAGAAGTATTTACCTGGGACCCTCAACTGTGTCCCCAGAAGTTCTTTCTTGATTACACTGAGAGCCCCATTCTGTCCTGAGGGTTTGATGTCCTCAATAATATAAAACACACTTATAAATATAGAGGTTTCTTTCTAGTGATCTAATAAGGTTTACAGTCATTACCTTCACTCTGTTTTTGTTGTGACAACCTAACATTGATTAATATCCAGGGGCTGGCAAAATAGCTCACTGATTTACTATGCACATGACCCAGGTTCGAGTCTGGTCTCCTCTACAATAAAGGAACCTTGGGGGTGGGGTGGTACAAGCACACATATCACTATGCACAAGGATCCAAGTTTGAGCCCCTGCTCCCCACCTGCAGGGGGAAGCAGGAGGAAGCTTCATGAGTGGTGAAGCAGGTCTGCAAGTGTCTTTCTCCCTCTCTCTCCTTCCCCTCTCAATTTCTCTCTGTCCTATCCAATAAAATAGAAAGAAAAAATATGGCCACCAGAAGCAGTGGATTTGTAGTGCTAGCACTAAGACCCAGTGCTAATCCTGGAGAAAATTTAAAATAATAATATAAAATAAAAAGGAAACTTTGGTGCTGTGGTCTCTCTCTCTCCCTCCCTCCCTCTCTTTCCCTCCCCCCCACCCCCACCCCACCCCCCGTCTCCCTCTCTCTCATTAACAAATAAATCTTTAAAAAAAAAAAAAAAAACCAGCAGGGCCAGGACTCTCAAGCATGATGTCCTCAGTTTGATTCTTGCCATTACATGGCCTGGAAGTGGAATCACCCAGGTGTAAGGTCCCAGTACTGCTAAAAGGGGGGGGGGGGGGGCAACAACAAACAAACAAACAAACGAACAAAACCTGGTAGTTTTCAGTTTCACTGCCATATAGCCAACATCAGTGGGACTAGAATGGGATCCAGAAACCTATTTAAAAAGGGAAAAAGGGGAGGGGGGAGCACAAGAAGAGCATAATGGTGTTGCAAAAGATGTTCATGCCTGTGATTCAGAAGTCCAGGGTTCAATTTCATGCACCACCATTAAGTCAGAGTTGAACAGTGCTCTGGTATAAAAAGAAGAGGAGGAGTTGGGGTACAGATAAGAAAAAAAAAAGAATTTATCTTAAAGAAATAGAAAGGATAGAGTGAGAAAAGCAATTTTGGGGGTTGATAAAATAGTTCACTTGGATAGTCTGCCTGCTTTGTTGTGGGCATAACCCAGGTTTGAGCCTGGTCCCCACTGTACCTTGCTTTCATTGCCTAGTAGTTTCTCTTTCACTTGCTTTTCATGCCTTCATTCAGACTGAAGGAGTCCACCTGGTTCCGTGATTTTTCTTCTTCTAGATTTTGAAATTATTAACTCCAGTCACACATGTTAGCAATTCCCCAAGAACTTTAAGAAGCCAATTTAACTTGATAAATCTAACTGTAATCTCTAACATAATGAGTCTAACCATTAGCACTATTTTTACCTACTTCCCCAACAAGAATAGAAACTTCAAGTGTTTTAACTCTTGTTAGCACCCCTCCCAACTTGCCAGGTGTTTCAGTCAGGAATGGCTTCCATCTTGCTTTGCTTTAACCTTACAGGCTAGACATAGTTGGCATTTTACATCATTAACTGTTGGAAAGCCCTTCTCACATTCATTATTTTTGTTGTTCCTAAGTCTTCATTTCTGTATCTCAAATTTTCCCTTGAGGTTATTTTCCTTCTCTCTGAATATACTGACACTTTGGAAGGTCATTGGCTATTTTGGAAATTGCCGCCTCCATGTAGGGTATTGGAGACAGGGAGAAAGGGAATACACACACACACACACACACACACACACACACACACACACACACACACACACAAATGAAAAGGTTCTCTTCCAGAGTGTCGTGCCAGAAGGTGGAAGGTGTCACTTATCTAATGACCAGTGAAGTCACTTTGGCCAATCAGTTTTAGAAGAAAAATCTCATGTCTTGTACTATCTTTCATGTTTTCCATCTCTCTCTTGTGTCTTCAGTGCCATCTTCCCACTTGCTACTTCTTTCTTCAAGTGTGCCTGTTACATTGTTTTAACCTAGGCTTTTGCTTCTCTCATTTTAATTTGTTGTCACATTACTCAGGTGTTTTTCTCCAAAAATGTCCTGATCAATTCTGGTAGCATTTTGTTCCTTAGTCATACTTTAATCCTCCCTAAGTGTAAAATAGTTTACATTAAGTATCTGTTGATTCAAATGCCTATGGTCTTTTAGAATCTGAAGCTACAGTTTATGACTTCTCTAATTCTTATTCACAGCAATTTGATCTATGGGGTGTTGAATGATTCAGAGAGAAGGGATGAGTTTCTTACTCTTTGTCTCTCTGGCACTGTCTGTAGGAAGAGTTTTTAAATATTTCCTCTGAGATAGGTTAATTAACATTTGCTTCTGCCAAAAGCATAGTGATACTACCAACATGGGGCCACTTAAACCAGTTTCTGGCTTGATTCAGAGGAAGGATGTTATATCAATAGTTAAATGCAGACTCAAACTTGCATGGGGTCAGGCTTGTGGTAATGAATTTTCAGGGATAAGTTGTTATTTCCACTTGGCTCAAAGTCAGTAAATACCACGACAGGTAGTGGTATTTACTGACAGGTAGTGGTATTTACTGACTGGTAGTGGTATTTACACGACAGCCCTCTCCTTATGGGATACAGAAACCTAGTTATTATTATTATTAGTTTCTTCTCTCTTTCAGCAACCAAAAAAGTCATTCTCGGTCCCCTAAGATAGAGCATATGTTCACACGTATCCATAAACTAGGGCAAAATATATACCTGAAAGCAAAAGTACACAATAGTCTGCAGTGAGTACCCCTCAACACTTCATCTGTACTACTCCAGCCTTTAGGTCCATAATTGTTCAACAGTTTGTTTGGCTTTGTATATTAACTCTCTTTTCAGCCACCAGGTTCCAGATGCTAGCACGATGCCAACCAGACTTCCTTGGACAGACAACCCCACCAATGTATCCTGGAGCTCCGCTTCCCCAGAGACCCACCCTACTAGTGAAAGAGAGAGGCAGACTGAGAGTATGGATCGAACAGTCAATGCCCATGTTCAGCAGGAAAGCAATTACAGAAGCCAGACCTTCCATCTTCTGCAACCCACAAGGACCCTGGGTCCATACTCCCAGAGGGATAAAGAATGGAAAGCTATCAGGGGAGGGGATGGGATATGGAGATCTGGTGGTGGGAACTGTGTGGAGTTGTACCCCACCTATCCTACAGTTTTGTTAATGTCTCCTTTGTTAAATAAATAAATAAAAAATTTTTTTAAAGTCATCCTCTCAGAACTCCAGCTTACTTTGGGTAAGGAGAGACCTCAAATGTGACTCCTCACCTTTTCCAGGTCCTGGACTTTCTTTCCTATCACTGTATAATAGGTGGACAGGACTAGAGGCTTCCCGTCATTCTGGATTCACATTGTCTCTCAACACTTCTGCCTCTGAAAAGACTCACTCTGATCAAAGAACTGCTTAACTCTGGCTTGTGGTGGTGCTGGGAATTGAACCTGGCATGAGAGTCTGTTGTGGAAACCACTGTGGCGCTATTGCCCAGCTCCTGGTCTACTTTTTGATCCAATGTCTTCTGGTGTGTTAAACTGCAACTCTGCAGCTGGTCACATGGCCAAACACAGGAAATCTTACCATTTCTTCAACAACGCCAGAGAAGAATGACATCATGGTATAGTGTGGAAGGCTCTGTCTTCAGTGAGAAGACAGAGAGATGAGAGATCTGGGTTAGATTCCAGGTTCTTCATCATAAATGTGACCAGTCAAAAAAAAAATTTTTTTTTTTAATGTGACCAGTCATCACAGAAAACCCTGAGTAGCAAGAAGAGGGTTTCTTACCAATTCATACATGTCTTGTTTCACCATGAGCTGTTTTCTGAGGTTAATGCTTTTGTAGACCACCCAGAGTGGGTCAGCCCCTTCAATCTCAGGCCAAAAATAACCAGATACCTCCTTTACCATTGACACATCATCAATAAAGACAGAAAAAGTAATCCTTTCAAGTCTGTTTACTTTCTTTTTCTGTGTGATGCCTTTCCTTTTCAGTGACTCAGAACTTTTCTAACTAGCCAGTTTTGCTGCATGTTACTTTGAAAGTACTGACTTTAGATTTAAGAGATATTTTTGCATATGTTCACTGAGCATCTTCAGAAAGGCATACCTATATTCAACCAAACTATATGTTCTCTGTATTTTCCACTCGAGCCCATCACAGCAAGGCACACAGTTAATTTCTACACTGGACATCTGAAATAGCACCAGCAACTTGAATACAGGAAAGTGATCTGTTTGGAAAGAGTTTCAGCTCCTAAATTTTTGATGAAAATGTCTGTCTGGCCAGGCTCAGTTTTATGTTCCCTGATAAGATTTTCAGCTAGAACTCATAATCCAGGTGGGGTAGATAGCATAATGGTTATTACAAACAGACTAAAGCTCCGAAGTCCCAGGTTCAATACCCCGCACTACAATAAATCAGAGCTGATCAGTGCTCAGAGAGAGAGAGGGAGAAAAGAACTCGCAATCTGTTTTTCAAGTGTCTTTACAATATACCTGAACAGATGAAATTCTTGCTTGAGAATTACAGAAACAGACATCCTTGCCCTCAACAGCTGTGGGGGTCACTAATCCAGTCAACAACTGTGCTACTCTCTCTTTTTCTGAGTTTTTACTGACTCAGAACTTCTACAAGATGCCTCCCCCAACCCTGTCCTTATTTCTCATAGCATAAATCCATCCTATTTGCCTGTCAGGTACTGTTCCTGCATAGTCTCTACAGCTGCCACTATCAGAGCTGCCATCTCTGTTCCTTCAAGAACATAGTAGTAGCAGCAGCATCCAGGACTGATGTGCATGAGGTCCCAGGTTCAATCCTTGGCATGGTATATGTAAGAGCTGAGGGGTATTCTGGTATCTCTTTCCCTCAAAAAGAGAAAGAGATAGAGACTATGACAATAATTATAAATTATATTTATATCTAAACAACTCTTCTTCATACTATAGATATTTACTTAAGTCTATTTTACCAGGCTCTACTTTTATTTTCTTTGTATCCCTAGTCCACAATAAGTGCTCCACCAATAGTAGCTCTATCTCAAAGTCGTTCAAAGGACCAGCCAAGTCCTCCATTTTCTACTACATACCTGTGTGGTTCTAGATTTTATTTATTCAATTCAACCAAATGATACATCATGGATGGGGGAAATAGCATAATGATGATCCAAAAAAGATTCTTATGCCTGAGGCTCTAAGGTCCCAGGTTCAACCCCCCACACCACAATAAGCCAGATCTGAGAGGTACTCTGGTAAAAATGAACAGATAAATAAGTAAATCTATAATAAATTAATTAATTAAATGAAATATCATACGATTACAAGAGACAGATATGAGAATCCAGCTGGCTTCTACTTGATCAAACAGCAAATAATATATATCTAATTTTACATACTCTATAAACATATATATTATATACATAGAATATAGAGACCATATATTGAATTTTACTTATATAAAATGTTACTCTTCTCACTAAATGCTTGCATTTGGAAAATAATGTTTTCCCATAAAAATAGTATTTCTGTTAACCTGCAATAGCTTATAATCTTTAAAATGAATAAAAAGTGTATTTAGATGTCTGCTTTACATTCAGACATAATTAATATCAAGTGATAAAATACACAAGCCAAGAGTTCTTTGGGACCCTAAATGACTTCTAAGAGAGAAAAATGAACAACCTGTCTTCTAGCATGTTAAGAATTATCAAAATATCTTCCACTGCAGGGCTCATCAGAAGCAAGATGAATCAAGGTTTGCTAAGGACCCCCATGGCCTAGAAACCTTCTTCTTTCCCTCCCTTCTTTTTCTCCCAAAGATCTAAAAAGCACAGTCCATACTGCTTCTAGTTCCTAAATATGTTCCAACGAAACTGACAAAATATTGGTATTTAGTGCAGCTGGGTAATAAGTTAAAGGAGACTGATTCACTATACCCTTTTATCTACATTTGAAAATCTTCACGTTGTGGGGCCAAGTAGTGGCACACCTGGTTAAGTACACACATCACAGTGTGCAAGGACCCATGTTCAAGCCCCTGGTCCCCACCTGCAGGGGGGAAAGCTTCAAGAGTGGTGAAGCATGGCTGCAGGTCTCTCTCTCTCTCTCTCTCTCTCTCTCTCTCCTCCCCTCCCTCCCTCCCTCCCTCCATCTCCCCTTTCCCTTCTCAGTTTCTCTGTCTCTATCTAATAAACATTTAAGAGAAAGGAAGAAGAAGAAAGAAAGAGAGAGAGAGAGAGGGAGGGAGGGAGGGAGGGAGGGAGGAAGGAAGGAAGGAAGGAAGGAAGGAAGGAAGGAAGGAAGGAAGGAAGGAATGAAGGAAGGTGGGTGCAGTGGATTAAGCACAAGTGGTGCCAAGTGCAAGGACTGGCGTAAGGATCCCGGTTCGAGCCCCGATTCCCCACCTGCAGGGGGTCACTTCACAAGTGGTGAAGCAGGTCTGCAGATGTCTATATTTCTCTCCTCCTCTCTCGATTTCTCTCTGTCCTATCCAACAACAGTGACAGCAATAACAACAACAACAACAACAATAAAACAACAAGGGCAACAAAAGGGAAAAAATGGCCTCTAGGAGCAGTGGACTCACAAGCCCCAGCAATAACCCTGGAGGCAAAAAGGAAAAAAAGAAAGAAAGAAAATCTTCACCTTGTGGCTGGGGTGACAACATAATGACTATGCAAAAGGTTCTCATACCTGAGGTTCTGAAGCCCCAGGTTCAATTCCCAGCAGCACCATAAACCATAGCTGAGCAATGTTCTAGTCTTGCTCTATGTAATTCTCTCTCTCAAATGAAATCAATAAAATACAGCTAAAATAAATAATTAAATAGAAAAATCTTTGCCTTTCCATGGTGGATACCTAGGTGGCCACCAAGTCTCCCATGACAGATATCTGGGAAATCTCCTCAGGCCTCACAGTCTGCCTTGTATGGCACATATCAGTTTAGACTCCTTTATGGCTTTAAACACCTCACAGTCTCCAAATGTTCTCTGTCAGAAGCTTCTCTTCAGTCCAGTCTGTTCTCAACACCACCCTATCATCTTCCAAAGGTATTAGACTATCAACTCCACCAGAAAACCCAGAGGTACCTGTGTGTAGAAGTCTAGCCCCGCATCACCATCTGCCCCCCACTAACCCTTCCAGCTGCCACTCTTTATGCTCACACTCATATATCCCAGAGACACTCAATTTTTTTTTGTTTTTTCCTGAAAATGTCAGGCCATTCACAATTATGTCTGTTAAAATGTTGCTCCCTCCATGAGTGCACTTGTTCATACATTTTAGCCCAGCAAACTCTCATCATGCTTAATATTCCCTTTTTTAAATTATTTATTTATTTATTCCCTTTTGTTGCCTTTGTTGTTTTTTATTGTTGTTTTTGATGCCGTTGTTGTTGGATAGGACAGAGAGAAATTGAGAGAGGAGGAGAAGACAGAGAGAGAGAGAGACAGACACCTGCAGACCTGCTTCACCGCCTGTGAAGTGACCTCCTGCAGGTGGGGAGCCAGGGGCTCGAACCGGGATCCTTACTCCGGTCCTTGCGCTTTGTGCCACCTGCACTTAACCCGCTGTACTACCACCTGACTCCCAGCTTCCTTTATTTTTTTTATTTCAGAAATTTATTCTGTGTAATCTGAAAGATTTATATAGCTTTAGCTAAAAAAAAAAACAAACTATAACAACAGTGGAAACAAGACACTATTTCAAAGCCTCAGTCCTTCCTTCTAGCTTTCCAAATGTAAGGGCTCTGAAAGATACTCATAAGACCAAAACAAAATTGGGAGTCGGGCAGTAGTGCAGCGGGTTAAGTGCAAGCAGCACCAAGCTCAAGGACCAGTTTAAGGATCTTGGTTCAAGCCCCTGGCTCCCCACCTGCAGGGAAGTCGCTTCACAGGCGGTGAAGCAGGTCTGCAGGTGTCTATCTTTCTCTCCCCCTCTCTGTCTTCCCCCCTCTCTCCATTTCTCTCTGTCCTATCCAACAACGACGACATCAATAACAACAACAATAATAAAAAACAAGGGCAGCAAAAGGGAAAATAAATAAATATTAAAACATTATAAATGCAGCCATGATCTTTCATAAAACAAACAAAAAAATATCACTGTAAGGTCCTTCTTGGGACAAGTTAATTGCCTTTACTGAAGAAAAAAAAAAAAATCACCTTCCTCTGTGGGAGTTCCCAATCATTTTTCTGTGGGAGTTTGTGATCATTCTGTCACTCAACCAAATGTCTCAGCATCTGCTGTGTGACAGTCTTCTCTTGCAAAGTCTGTGTAAATGATCATTCTGTAACTCTAACCTCACAGCAGTGCTTCTTAGGTTGTGATTGGCTAAAGACCAACACCAGAATCACTAGGAATGCTGGACAATATCTATGATATGATTTTCCCACCTTGAACTTTGTCAACCAGAAACTCAGAACTACTATTTTAACCTCTTCATCTCAAGCAAAGAAGGAAGCCAGTCAAGTCCCAGATTCTTAATCTCTGTTCCTCTGGTATTGAATCAGTATCATAGTATTCATAGTATTGAAACAGGTATCATCATAATCATCATCACCATCTCCACATCCATTTTAAAGACAGGATCTAAAGCACAGAGAAATTAAGTAAGTTGTCTAAAACAACACAGCTCCACAGTGGAAGAGCTAGAATTTGAACTTAGATAATCTTACTTAAAGCGTTCATTATTCTGCCTTAAAAGTGATGTTTGATAAAGGTTTCTTCCATTTAAAAAAAAAAAAAAAAGGCAGACCAATCCTCCCTTTGTCTCACTTAAATGTTGTCTCTGAGAAGAACTGAACAAACCCATTTCTATCTGATCTCCATCTGGAGCTGGAAGTGACACTGAGAACTGACGGTTGAACAGGAGTGGCTGCACCTACCTCATGGGCCCATAGTTTAGTATCACGAAGGCCAGCACTATCATCACACAGATGGCTCTTCCCTTCGGACTGGGAACTTTAAGCCGCTGGTTCTAGAAGGAGATGACCATAAGAGATGCAGTTAACTTCCAAAAGCATCTCACAGAAAGCAGCATCTCAGATAAGAATACTGCTCTTCATCAGCTGCATGAACACTTATAAGTGAACAAGACCTGCCTGAGGCTCCAAAGTCCCAAGTTCTATCTCCCACACCACTATAAGTTAGAGATGAGTAATACTCTGGTTTAAAAAAAACAAAACTCAAGGGTGAGGAAACAGAACTTTTCAAAAGACCACAGCAGAATTTTTCCAAAGCTCCCTGGTCCAGGAGAGAGAAAAGGAAGAGAAAAGGGAGAGAAGAAATATTTCTACCCCAAAGGGAAGACGGTGACAAATCTTTTTTTTTTTTAAGATGTACTATTTGTTTGTTTATAAGATAGACAACCATAGCATCACTCCAGCACATGGCAATGCTGGGGATAAAACTTGGGACCTCACATCTGAGAGTTTAAAGTATCCACTGAGTCACCTCTCAAGTAGCTGAGTCAACCTTTGTTACAGTTTTCTAGCAATTTTGCAATACAACTGTAGTTTTCTCTCTCCCTCTCTCTCTCCCCTCCCCCTTCCTAAAATACAGAATAAAAAATTAGACCCAGAGGTAGCTTAGTGATCTCATGCATGGGTGAGGCCCTGAGTTCACACTCTGATACTGCATACAAAGATGAAAGAGAGTGGAGGCAAAGAGGCTGGACACCAGGGCAAGGGGACAATTGAGCTCTTCTCACACACAGACTGGGAGGTGTGTTCTGAACTCCTCTCCCCACTGTGATCTCACTGTCCGTGCATGAGGGGTCTCAATGCCCCTGCTTCCCCTGTAGATGGGGACTGTGAACTGACACCCTCCACCCCCACATCAGGAGGGAGCTCACACCAGCCTTACCCACCTCAGACACAACCTCGTCCAGCTGCCGCTTCAGGGAGCCATTCTCCTTCTTGAGCTTCTCATTCTCTGACAGTGCCGCCTTCAGCCGTGCCTCCAGCCCTAGCATGTACTCTTTCTTCTTCTTTCGGGACTGGCAGGCTGACTCACGATTTTTGATCATCCGCTGCTGGCGCCTGAGCACTGCAATCTGAAAGGAGGCAGAAGGCATCAGAATACTCTCAGCTTCTAATCTAATTAGTGATGATTTGCTTTGACCTAGCACGTTATGATTGGGCCCTCCTCAATCGCTATCGAACAGGCCATGGCCGGTGCGCCGCTATGTTCCATCGCTGGGGAGCCAGAGATGACCCGAACTGCCCCTGCGGCTACAGACAGACTATGACCCACATAGTCAACGACTGCCACCTCTCCAGATTCAAAGGAGGTCTCGAAACTTTACATCAGGCTCAACCTGATGCTGTTGACTGGCTACGGAAGAAGGGCAAACGCTAGAAGAAGAAGAAGTGATGATTTTTAAACACAACTATTTAAAAAACACAGATTTCTAGGCTTCTTTATGTGCTGGCCATGTCTGGAGCTTTACTACTCCAGGTTTACTTTTTCAGAGAGAGGGAGAGAGAAAAAAAAAAAAGGAGGGGGGTGGGAAAGAATACAGCATCAAAGTTTCCTTTAATGTAGTAGGGGCCAAGCTTGAACCTGGGTCACACACATAGCAAAGCAGCATACTATCCATATTTGGCAGTCCTAGTTTCTAGTTGTCTTAAAACAGTCTTTAAAAGTGCTGTCAAAGAGGTAGCTCACCAGATAGGGCTGTGTGTTGTGCCATGTTCCCAGCCCAGGTTTGGACCAGCCCCACATGGGAGGTGTCATGGCACTGGAAGAAGCTCCAGTGCTATGGTATCTCTTCCTGGCTCTGTCTCCCTCTCTAGTAGAATGAAAAGTTGCTCAAATGAAGTAAACTGAAAATAACATGGTTCAGTGAGGCCTTCTTAAAGCTGCTAAAGTTTTCCTTATGTGTTCTGTGGCCTATTTATTGGTCTCCTAGTTATTCCTTTCAAAGCTCTCTCAGAAAGCGCCTTTAGGGGGCCAGGTGGTAGCGCAGAAGGTTAAGCGCACGAAGTGCAAGGACCAGAATAAGGATCCTCCCGGTTCAAGCCCCCTGCTCCCCACCTGCTTCATAAACGCTAAAGGTGTCTTTCTCTTCCCCTCTCTGTCTTCCCCAACTCTCTCAATTTCTCTCTGTCCTATCCAACAACAACAACAGTAATACCAACAGTAACAACAACAACAACAAGGGCAACAAAATGGGGAAAATGGCCTTCAGAAGCAGCACACATAGTGCAGGCACTGAGCCCCAGCAATAACCGTGGAGGCAAAAAAAAAAAAAAGTGCCTTTACATACACACACATGTAGACACACACCACTTCCATTTATTACATGAGAAAAGGGAGAGAGCAAAGCATCATTCGGCCAATTACGGTGTTGTATTTGTCTTGTCTTTTTTGTTATGCAATGCTGGGGACTCGAACCCAAGGCCTTTGTGTACTTCTCAGCTGCCTCCCTAGTCCTGCACATACCTTTAGCCTCTATCTCTGGTCCTGAACCAAAGGTGTTCCAGAACCGCACACCCACTTACATGGAAGCCTACCGCAACCACAAGCCAGGATGAGCAAACTGAACGTATCATTCATCTCGGGCTTGGTGTGTTTGATCTACCTTTCTCCCATCAATGATTAGAGTCTCTCAGGATGTATTCGAGGACATGACTGCTGGTTTCTTCCACTTCCTTAATCACCCAACCTCTTCAGCAGCCCCTACTTAGGTACTAAGGACACACAAATGACCAAGCTCCTCTCTGAGAAAGTGGGTCTCAGTGTTCCTCCTTTCTCTCTGCCCACTGCCTCTCTCCCAACAGCTCTCTTGAACTCTGAGGCTACTGCCAGAACACTCCCACTGATACCTGGCTACCACTTCTAAAATTACACCCTCCCTCCCCCAACCCCCAGCAGCATTCTTTCAAGCTGCACCATTCCCTGTAAAGCAGACCTTTAGTTCTAATGTCTATGCCACCGCACAATGCAGAATCCTCCTGACCCAACTCCAGGGAGCCTCTTAGGGCTGTGCATTTTAAACTGCTTGAAGCTTTCTTCCTTTCTTTAATATATTTTATAAATTTTGGATAAGCACACAGAGAAATTGAGAGAGAAGAGAGATATGGCGAGATAAACAGAGATGCCTGCTGCACTGCTCCCCCCTGTAGGTGGGGGCTGGGGGCTTGAACCTGAGAGGTTTTTTTTTAAATTGCCACCAGGGTTATTGCTGGGGCTCGGGTACCTGCACAATAAATCCACTGCTCCTGGTGGCCGTTTTTCCTTTTTTATTTGATAGGACAGAAAGAAATTGAGGAGGAAGGAGGAGATAAAGAGGAAGAGAGACAGAGTGACACCTGAAGACCCAAATCACCACTCATGAACCCCATTTTTGTGCATGGTAATATCTTTGTGCACTCAACTGGGTACACCACTGCTCAGCCCCCTCCTCATGTGTTTTAGTACGTGCACACTACTGCGTGTGCCACTGCCTGGCCTTGGAGCTTTCCTCTCCCAATATCTTTTGTCCTACTGATCTATGTGGCACATAGCAGTACATGGGATTTGCATGCTACAGATCCCAAGTTCAATCCCTGGTACCATATATGCCAGAGCTGAGTAATTCCCTGGTCTCTATAAACAATTTTTTTTTTTTTTAGAAAGATGGATGGAACTGCTCATGTTTGAATGTTTAGTCTTAGTCATGAACCGTCTGAATCATAAAACCACTATACTGGGCCCCTCACTGAGTGACACATGTCCCCCAGGGGCATACAATGTCTTCACAGGACTGAAATGAGTGGACAGCTGCCAGTGCTACTGCTCTTCACCCTGTTCTCAGAAAACCCTCTCACCCAGCTTTGGGTGTGCAGAAAGAAAACAAGAAAGGGCCACAACTATAAAAGAGCCTCACATTCCTGCCACCACACTGTCAAATGTGATGCACAGTGTTACACAAATGCTCTATGGATGGTGAGAAGAAAGGGCCTGTGTGAATGGAGCACTTTCTCAGCTGGGTGAATTCTTTATATTTATTTATTTTTCTTTATTGGGGGGGGACTAATGGTTTATAGTTAAGAGTAAGATACAGTAATTGTTACATGTGTGACTCTGCTCAGCTTCCCACATAACAATTCAAACCCCTCTAGGTCCTTCTCTGCCATCATATTCTAGGACGTCAATATTCTCTCCTACCCCAAGAGTCCTTTATTTTGGTGCAATATACCAAACTCAGTCCAAGTTCTGCTGTTTTCCCTTCTGTTCTTATTTTTCAACGTCTATCTATAAGTTGAAAAATAAGATACCATATCCATCCTTTTCTTTCTGGTTTATCTCAGTGAAGAAGGTGGACTCATCATTTTAAATAGCTGAGTAGTATTCCACAACTTGTCAGCTACTAAGTTGCTTCCAGCTTTTGACTATTACAAATTGTGCTGCTATGAATTGAAGTATATAACAGATATTTGTAGATGAGTGTATTTGGTTCCTTAGTATATGTCCCCAGAAGAGAAATTGCAGGGTCATAGGGTAGCTCCACTTCTAGCCTTCTGAGAGTTCTCTAGACAGCTGTCCACAGGAGTTGGACCAATTTACATTCCTTTTTTTTTTTTTCTTCTTTTTAAGCTTTAGAGACAGCCAGAAATTGAGATGGGAGGGAGAGACAGAGAGGGAGAGAAGCAAAGAGACACCTGTAACACTGCTTCATCATTCACAAAGCTTTCTCCCAGCAGGTGGGGACTGGGGCTTGACCTGGGTCCTTATGCATCCTAACATGTGTGTTCAACCAGGTTCGCCACCACCCGGCCCTGACCAGTTTACATTCTCACCAGCAATGAAGGAGGCTTCCTTTGCACCCATAACCTCTCCAGCGTTTGTTGCTGCTACCTTTTCTGATATATGACATTCTCACAAGAGTGAAGTGGTATCTCATTGTCTTTAGTAGCATTTCTCTGACAATGAGTTTGAGCATTTTTTCATGTTTGTTGGCCTTTTGGATCTCTTCTTTAGAGAATATTCTGCTCATATACTCTCTCCATATTTGGAAGGGGTCTTTTCCTTGTTGCTGGGTTTGGTGAGCTCTTTATGAATTATTTATTAGCCTCTTATCTGATGTATGGCATTTAAAGATCTTTCCCATTCTGTAAGAGTTCTGTTTTAGTGGTGGTTTCCTTTGCTATGCAGAAGCCTTTAAAGTTGGTGTAATTCCATTGTTTTATTTTTGTTTTTAGTCTTCTTTGTAATTGGATTCATATCACTGAAGATGCATATAAAATTTAGATGGAAAAAAAGAGTTATACCAGTATTTTCCTCTAAGTATTTCATAGTTTCTGGTCTAACATCCAAGCCCTTGATCCATTTGGAATTTACTTTTGTGTCTAGTGAATAACAGGGGTTCAGTTTCATTCTACTGCATGTTTCAACCCAATTTTTCTAGCACCATTTGTTGAAGGCACTCTCCTTTCCCCATTTAATAGTCTGGGCACCTTTGTCAGAGATTAGATTTCTATAGGTGAGGGCGAATCCTTTTTGAGGGTGCTGGATCAGGTCAAGTGTCAAAATACCAGGTCTCTTTACACTCTTTCCTCTAATATTAAAAGTCATCTATGGGCAAATATCATCATCAGAATCTTCTGACAATAAAACAGGTCACTTGAACCCAAGTCTGTGATGTCACTGTTAAAAAATGAACTTTGGGGGTCGGGCAGTAGCGCAGTGGGTTAAGAGCATGTGGCGCAAAGCCCAAGGACCAGCGAGAGGATTCTGGTTCAAGCCCCTTGCTCCCCACCTGCAGGGGAGTCGCTTCACAGGTGGTGAAGCAGGTCTGCAGGTGTCTATCTTTCTCTCCCCCTCTCTGTCTTCCCCTCCTCTTTCCATTTCTCTCTGTCCTATCCAACAATGACATCAATAACAACAACAATAATAACGACAACAACAATGAAACAACAGCAACAAAAGGGGGGGATGAAGTTCAAGGGGGCTGGGCAGTTGTGCATCTGGTTAAGCACACGTAGTACAAAGTACAAGGACCTATAAGAGGATCTGGTTCGAGCCCCTGCTTCCCACTGCAGGTAGGATGCTTCACAAACTAAAGCAGGTCTACACGTGTCTACTGTTCTATCTCCTTCTCTGCCTCCCCCTCCTCTCTCAATTTCTATCCTTTCTAAATAAATGGGGGAAAAAACAGCCATTAGAAGCTGGATTCATAGTGCCAGCACTGAGTCCCAATAATAACCCTGAAGGCAAAAAAAAAAAAAGAGCTCCAAAGTCCTTAAATGGCCATACTTTAGCGGTATGTGTGTGTGTAATAGCTCAGGGCTCAGGGTTTGTATGTATGAGGTCCTGAGATTCACACTCCAGCACTGCACATGCCTGAATAATGCTCTGATTCTTTCCCATTAATATTTATTAAATGCCCCATTTTAATATTAAGAAACATATTCTACAGGGGGTCAAGTGGTAGCACATCTGGTTAAGTGCACAAGGGCCCGTGCTCAAGCCCCTGATCCCCACCTGCTGGGGGAAACCATCACAAGTGGTAAAGCAGGGCTGTTGGTACCTCTCTTTCTCCTTCCCTCTCTATCTCCCCTCCCCTCTAGATTTCTCTCTATATATTCAATAATATATAAATAAAAATATTAAAAAGGAAGGGAGGGCGGGAGGGAGATATTCCACTGTTTCAATGCAAACCTCACTGAGACCAAGAAGGGACAAGACTCGGGTCATCCCAACTCACTACATAGATTTTTTTTCTTTCATCTTGAGTTCTATCCCCAGCAGCACATGTACCAGAGTGATGTTTGGTTCTTTCTCTCTCTCCTCTATCATTCTCATAATGAATAAAACAAACAAAACATAGATTTTTTTTCTTTCTTTTTTAAATTATGCTCTTATTTATTTATTATTGGATAGAGACAGATAAATTGAGAGGGAGGAGGAGGTAGAGAGGGAAAGGCAGAGAGACACCTGCAGCCCAGCTTCACCACTTGGGAAGCTTTCCTCCTGCCAGTGAGGACCAGTAGCTTGAACCTGGATCTTTCTGCATTGTAATTTGTGCACTTAACCAGGTGCACCACCACTGGCCCCTGCTTTTCTCTTTCTTTTTTTAATATATTGTTTATGGGGGTGGTCTGGGAGATGGCATGGTGGATAAAGCGCCAGACTCTCAAGCATGAGGTCCAAAGTTCAATTCCCAGCAGCACATGTACCAGAGTGAAGTCTGGCTCTTTCTCTCTCCTCCTATCTTTCTCATTAAGAAATAAATAAAATATTGGGGCCAGGTGGTGGTGCACCTGGTTGCGTGCACATGTTACACTGTGCAAGGATCTGAGTTTTGAGTCCTCAGTCCCCACCTGCAGGGATAAAGCTTTGCAAGTGGTGAAGCAGTGTTGCAGGTGTCTCTCCGTTTCTCTCCCTCTCTATCACCCCTGTCCTCGATTTCTGACTATCCAGAATAAAGATAATAATTTTAAAAATTCAAATAAGTAAATAAAGTGTATATATATGTACATATATATAATTTATGGGGGCCAGGTGATGGCACACATGGTTGAGTGCACATGTTACATAAACAAGGATCCAATTTCAAGCAATCCCTACTGGCAGAGGGGAAGCTTCACTGTGAAGCAGTACTGCAGAAGACTCTCCTTTCCTCCCTATCTCCCCCTTCCCTTTTAATTTCTCTCTGACTCTATCCAATAAATAAATAAAATATTTTAAATTATTTTTACTCATTCGTTTTTAATGGTAGATACTGAGACAAAAATACGAAGAGACAGAGAAGACCAGAGTACTGCTCAGTTCTGACTTATGGTGATGCTGGGGATTGAACATGGGACCTCAGAGTCTCAAGCATTAAAGTCTTTTACATGACCTTTATGCTATCTCCCAAGCCCCACCACAAAGCTTCTATCAGCTCAAGAAGTCTCTTTTCTTTATTGGAGGATTAATGTTTTACATTCAACAATAAATACAATAGTATGTACATGTATAACATTTCTCAGTTTTCTACATAACAATACAACCCCCACTAAGTCCTCTGTCATTCTTTTTGGACCTGTACTCTCCCCCTCACCTACTCCAGAGTCTCTGGCTGACCTGGCTGGCTAGGTGGGTGTCCCCTTCCTCCCTCACCGCTCCATGTGCGTCCCACCAGAAGCTGCTAGGTCGAAAAGGTCGGCCTTCCCCAAATAGAGACAGACCAGTCTTCAGTTGAGTAGCTGCACTCCCCTGCTAGAACCTCCAAACAAGCTCTCAAGAAGTCTCTTTTCAACGAACCTTTCCTCTCAGAGGGCCAATGACTGAGAATATATAGTCAGTTATTTTTTAGGTTCACCTTTCTCCACTGTAATCACCTACTCACATATTCTGTCCATTTGACTGTTGGATTAACTTGCCTTTTTCTCACTGATTTATAAATACTCCCTACATATTAAAAGGGACTTTTAAGAAAATAAAATGTGCATGAATGTTCAAGGCAGCATTCTCCACTCCCCAGTGGTGTGATTTCCTTTTTTTTTTTATTAGTGATATGATAATGATTTACAAAATTATAAGATAATAGGGGTATAATTCCATACAATTCCCACCACAAGAGTTCTGTGTCCCATCCCCTACATTAGAAAATGCAGTAGTCCTCCTAAGGCCACTGATATGGGCTGATTCAGCATTCTTCATAACAATCAAAAAAGTAGAAGCTACTAGTTGATAATGGGTAATTCAAAATGTGGTTAGCCACACAACAGCATATCAATTGTCCACTTGTCTAAGTAAGCCAGTGTAATAGCTCACTTGGATAATGTGCTGCTTTGCCTGCCATGTGTGTGACTCAGGCTTAAGTCCAGCCCCCACCAAACTGTAGGAAGTTTTGGTACTGTCAGGCCTGCCTTTATTTCCCACCCACGCCTTGCTCCCTCCTGCTCCCTCCTGCTTCCTCCTTTATCTCCCACCCACCCTCACTCCCTCCCTCCCTCTCTGTCTTTACCCAAAATAAATAAATAAATAATTTTATTTATTTTTTTTAAATAAATAACTTTTAAAAGAAATAAATCTCTGGGAGAAAAAAAGGAATGCTAAACTTGGATCAATTTAATCTTATACAATACATGGTGTGGGGGGGTGAGGGACACACACTTATTTGCTTCCCTTTCCAAGTCAGCTGTGACATAAATGACTTGCCTCACCAAACTTAGCAGCAAAAAAAGCAAATGACCCCATCCAAAAAATGAGCAGAGGATATGAACAGAACCTTCACTACAGAAGAGATCCAAAATTCTAAAAAAAATATGAAAAATTGTTCCAGGTCACTGATTGCCAGAGAAATGCAAATAAAGACAACACTGAGATACCACCTCACCCCTGTGAGAATGTCATACATCATACATACAGCAGCAACAAATGCTGGAGAGGCTGTGGGGACAAAGGAACCCTCCTGCACTGCTGGTGGGAATGTAAATTGGTCCAACCCCTGTGGAGAGCAGTCTGTCTAGAAACAGACCTCCCATATGACCCAGTAATTTCTCTTATAGGGATATATCCTAAGGACTCCATAACACCCAACCAAAAAGATATGTGTACACCCATGTTCATAGCAGCACAATTCATAATAGCTAAAACCTGGAAGCAAACCAGGTGCCCAACAAGAGATGAATGGCTGAAAAAGCTGTGGTATATTTATACAATGGAAAACTATGCAGCTATTAAGAACAATTAACTCACCTTTTCTGACCCATCTTGAATGGAGCTAGAAGTAATTATGTTAAGTGAGATAAGTTAGAAAGACAAAGATGAGTATGGGATGATCCCACTCATCAACAGAACTTGAGAAGAAAAAAACGAAAGGGAAACTCAAAGCAGAATAAAGCAGAATCTGACTGAGTTTGGAGTAGGGCACCAAAGTAAAAGTCTCTGGGTGGAGGGTGAGGGTAGATGTTCAGCTTCACTGGGCGGGGGATAGACCTTTGGTGGTGGGAATGATGTTAATATACACTTCTATTAACTTATACTCTCATAAATCACTAACTAATATGAAAGGGGAAAATGGATTGAATGTCTCAAACTTTTTGTTGCATAGACCATAGCTCTGAGTATCTGTTCCTTCAATCTAAGCACTTAAGACTTCAAATTAGTAATCATATTGAATTTTAATAGTGGGCTCAAATTGTTAATACATTTCTATCAATGACTTGTTCTTTGAAATATCTCCTAAAAGCACCACATGTGCTTAACCTGCTCCACTACCGCCTGACTCCTCACTTAGTTCTTTTAACATATTTAGTAAATTATACCACCCACAGGAAATCCATTCTGCTTATGAGTAAAAACAGCAAGGGCAACAAAAAGGGAATAAATAAGGAGGTGTGCTCAACCAGATGTGCCACCACCCAGCCCCTCCCAATATTTCTTTTTCTTTTTTTTAATATTTATTTATTCCCTCCCTTTTGTTGTCCTTGTTGTTTCATTGTTGTAGTTATTATTGTTGTTGTTATTGATGTCGATGTTGAATAGGACACAGAGAAATGGAAAGAGATGGGGAAGACAGAGAAGGGGAGAGAAAGACAGACACCTGCAGACCTGCTTTACCACTTTACCACTCTGCAGGTAGGGAGCCAGGGGCTCACTCGAACCGAGATCCTTACACCAGTCCTTACGCTTTGAGCCACCTGCACTTAACCCACTGCACTACTGCCTGACTCGCTCTTTTTTCTTTTACCAGAGCACTACTCAGCTCTGATTTATGGTGGTACAAGGGACTGAACCTGGAACTTTGGAGCCTCAGGGAAGACAGTCTCTTTGGATAACCATTATGCAATCTACCCCTGGCCATAATTTGCCAATATTTCTATGCAAGATAAATTTTTAGAAATGCTTCCCCCAACAAACGCCATTGAAAGTGAAACAGTAGATATTGTAACAAAGCATGTTTTTCTTTGGTTCACATGGAGCCCCTGGCAGCAGCACAGCCAGAAGGTAGCTAGCACAGAAATCATCTTTTTACTGGAATGTGAATCATTTTTTCAGATCTCCAGAGTCTTCCTGCTGAATTTATTTTGGTAAGTTTGTCTCCTTTGCAGCTTTAATAAATACTCCAACCAGGACTAGAGAGAAAGCTCAGCCTGTTAGAACATCAACTTGCATACCTGAGGCCCTAGAGGTTGGAGGTTCAATCCCCAACACCAGCTTATGCCATGGGCTGAGCTGGGCTCTGCTCTGTTTTTTTTTTTTTTTTAATGTCACCATCTTGACACCTTGGTTATGAGAGAATTTAGTTACTAGGAGGCATCTATTCATCCTTCATTGTTTATTTATTTGTTTGTTTGTTTGTTTTGCCTCCAGGGTTATTGCTGGGGCTCAGTGCCTGCACTGCTCCTGGAGGCTATTTTTACCCTTTGGTTGCCCATATTGTTTATCGTTGTTGTTGTTGTTATTGCTATCATTGTTGGGTAGGACAAAGAGAAATTGAGAGAGGAGGGGAAGACAGAGGGGGAGAGAAAGATAAGACACCTGAAGACCTGTTTCACCACTTGTGAAGCGACACCCCCCCCCCCTTGCAGCTGGGGAGCCAGGGGCTCAAACCAGGATCATTACACTGGTCCTTGCATTTCGCACCCAGAACCCGTAGTGCTACCGCCTGGCCCTGGCCCTCCTTCATTCATTATTTATCTTCTTCTTTTTTTTTTCTTTTTTAGATTTTATTCATTTATTAATGAGAAACACAGGAGGAGAGAGAAAGAGCCAGGCATCACTCTGGTACATGTGCTACCAGGGATTGAACTCAGGACCTCATGAGCTTGAGAGTCCAATGCTTTATCCATTGTGCCACCCCCTGCCCGATCATGTTATTATTTATCTTCTTAAACTCAAGCTAACCATACAACTGAAGGAGAGTCAGACAACACTTTGACCTAACAGAGGACTATTCTTAGGTATTCCAGATAACACAGGGGGGCTCAGGTCAAGCAAAAGTCAGCTGTTTCTCAAACTTAGCATAGGTCCTGTCCATTTCCTAAGAATTGCTCTGGATTATGTTAGGCTCATATTTGTCTTGAAGACACTCCTGTTCTGCCCTACTTCCTGATCATTTCCCTACCTGAGTTGATTTCCTGTTCTTCTCTACTTCCTGATTATTTTCCTACTTTAGCTCACTTCCTGTTCTGTCCTACTTCCTGTTCCCACCAAGAGCAGTATTTTTATGGTAGTGCTGGGGACTGAATCTAGGACTTTGCAGCCTCAGGCATGAGTGTCTCTTTGCATAACCATTATGCTATCTACTCCCACCATGGAAGGACTTGTTCCACCCTGGTGTCCTACTGAAGATGTAAACTGTCATTTCACCACTTTTCCCAACCCACTAACAAAAATGATGTGGCCTCCCTTTTCTTTTTTCTTTTCCTTTCTTTCTTTCTTTCTTTCTTTCTCTCTCTCTTCCTTTCTTTCTCCCTTTCTTTCTCTCTCTCTCTTTCAAGATAGTTACAGAGAAACTGAGAGGGAGAGACAGAAAGTGAAAGAGCACAACACCAGAAGCTCCTTTCTGTGCAGTAGGACCTGGGCTTGAACCTGGTGTGTGCACACCACAAGTGTGCACTATCCAAGTGAGCTATTTCACCAGTCCACAGCTCCATTGCCTTGAAACCAGAGTAAAAGTGTTGGTTGAGCTTCACGAGCTTGTGCAGATAGGTACAAGCAGGGCAAAGATTTCAACAGATGCCTTCCTTTTCAACCCTCTGGGTGCTCCCTGGCAATAGTAGCTAAACGTTTAACAAAAAATAAACACGCTGTCCTGAGAAGGCAACTTTCTGGTACTGGTGTTACAACCACATGCGGGGAAGACTGCATAGGAAGGTGTCTACTCTGAAGTGAGAGACCAGGTTTGCTTTTTCCATCTGGATCAGAGAACAGAAAGGAAGGAAAGGTGAGAGGGAGAAAGGGAGAAAGCAAGAAAACCAAATTTCTTGAGCACTTAGGTGAGGTTTCCAAGAGTTAAGCAGGACAGCTTTACCAGCAGAAAGGCAGGAAGAGTGAGAGTCTAATTTGAACCAGGCCGGCAGTTTCCTACATAAGCAGCATTTGCTGCAATCTGTGGAAGGTATGCTGAGCACGCTCCCTCTGCAGTCCAGGGCTCCAAAGAGGCAGCGGGCCAAGCACCAGGGCCAGAGACGGTAGAGGGAAAAGCAGCCACATCAGTGGTTCAAAGCCACAAGAGGAGGATGGGCTTTCTGCTGCTGGGTTCTAA